>NW_026864188.1:0-63743 GCF_026571515.1 Ruditapes philippinarum
TAGGAGCTTTGTCTTGATGTACCACGAAAGAAATAAGCCGGTTTTCCCCCCATTGAACAGTAGTCGGAAGGCGATTCATTCGGCATGAAAGTAGAAACAGGACGTTTATAAGGATCGAAAGAAGGTTTACTAGTAGAAGTGGTTGCTTTGATTTTCCGTACAGCCCTGGCTTCCGCCTGCTTAAGGCGCTTTTCGTCCTCACTATCTGATCCAAGAACTCGCTTTTCATATTCATTGACGGTAAGCCAGCCCCCGGGGGAACTATCAGCAACTTTAATTAACTTATTTCTATGTTTGACCTTGGAAATAACACCGGACACTATCTCGAAAATTTCGGCAGGAATACGAAATTTATCGTCAGCAACCACTTCTAAACTGCGAAGAATATCAAGATAAAACTCATACTGAATACGATTAGCTTCTTTCTTGAACTTGACTGAAGGATTATCATGTAATTTTAAATTCAAGTCCTTTTTAAAGTCCTTCAACTGAGTATCAAGATAATCTCTAAATAAAGAAAACGCTTCAATTGCTGAATCCCCCGGGACTTACCTCCAGATTCTGGATAGCTAGCTCTATGTGCTCTATCTTCTCTCTCCAACGTATTTTCCTGATGATGTGAACGCCCAATATGGCTGCTCGAACTATCTTCCATGACTAAACTAACCAGTTTAGTTAAGTAATAGATATACCATTGCTGCGTTGACGATTTCTGGGTTTGCGTAAATTATACCATAATCACGTGACCTTTCTTATGCCTTAACCTCACGAGACCAATGGTGTATCTGTTAGAAACACTTACTCCTTCGATCTTCAAAACTGAAAATTATACCATAGTCTGGGTATGGTATAATTTACGGTTATTGGAAATTATACTTGAAAGAATTTTACATAAGAAGCGCTGAAGAGCTATAGGTTAACTGCCTGTATCTGACCTCAAAGTGACTTTAACACATTACAACCCGGTTTATATTTAAACCGCTTCCCGTTATAATTACCATATTTGGTAATTTCTCATGCAAAACATGACTTCAGTTATAACATAGAACAATAATAAATATATATATTTTCATCAATTATCATATTCATTCTTCCATGACAATACCACTATCTGGAGTTTATTTCTTTTCGCCGTCTTCAAAATTGGCTCAAAATTTTAATTTTCTTCCGACTAGTTCAAAGGATTTATCTGAGCATAATTTTTTACTAAGGAAGGATGTACGGATTTTTTTAAAGACAATTTGTTATTTCAATGAAATAGTTTAAACCTATTCAAGTTGGTAAAAGAATTCTTATCACCCCTTTATCTCCCATAATTCGCACCGCCCTCTGTTATTGATGGCATTGGGTTTAGATTCGAAATTATACCCTACTCACTCTTTTAGAACAGGTTTTGCAACAATAGAAAATTATTGGGGGTTGTTTTGGATTTATATATATATATATATATATATATATATATATATATATATATATATATATATATATATATATATATATATATATATATATATATATTCTATTAATTTTTTTCCAAAACATCTTCATGTCGTTTCAAAAGGAGATTCCATCCTTAAAATCAATATATTTCTCCGATCGAGGGAGCCAAGATCCAGTCTTTTCCTGGTACAACTTTTGGCAGATTAGCTTATTGTTTTTGTCCAAAGTAAAATTAATATGTAAGAAAAAAGCTTTGTTCTTCATGTTGGCACTATTGGTATAAGTAACAGCATTCTATTCATTCTATGGGTTCAGATTTCGCCAATTTGATTGCGTACATTACACATGAAAATCAGTCAATTAGAATTTTTGTTTCCTCTGCTCTCCTTCATCCGATTGATCATTCGGAAACAGTCATTAAAATCAAAGAGTTGAAACATTTTTTGTCAGATGTTTTGACTACAAATCTTATTTTTAATTTTCATCAGATTTTATCGTCCATTTTATTATAGAGGTAAAGTCAAAATATTTGTGTTTGCTTAATTTGATCTTGGGTTTCTTTGCAATTGAGAAGGCTCCAATCGTTTGATGCATTTTTTCTTAAGTGTGATTTTAACTTGTCCGCGTTAGTTTTTTTTTCAGTTTAACTTTTGGGAGTGCATGATACTCAGTAATTATCATATCATATCTTTTGTTTTGACAATTTTGTGTGTTTTTCTTGTAGAATTCAGATTATGCAATATAAAAGTATTACCGGTACGTAAGAGGTTTGTACGTTCATTTCATATAGCTTTTTGCATATTTTTTTTGTTTTTTTTTTTTTTTTTTTTTTTTTTTTTTTGCATTAATTAAGATTCAGTCCCTTGCTGTGCTTTTGCTTATTTTGTCTGTGTAGCGGGTATTTATTTTTGTTGCATATATGTACTATATTATCTGAATTGCATGTTTACTTACCTGTTAATTGGATAGTCTTACAACTAGTAACACTTCATACATTAATACTTGATTATTACTTCTGGATTGAGTTTTTTTATTAAGAAAGGAATATAATTTAGGTTTAGAAACATCTGAACATTGTCCATACAGATACGTCCACTATAATTGAATTTCAGATATAACACTATTACTTTCTGCATTGAAACTTTTTTTAGATTTGTGTTTATTAAAACGAAATGTGTCAAAACTATTTTACATTCGTGTGTTTATTTGGTGTTTATTTTTAGCGTTTCATATACATAATTAAGCGACGTTGTCGATATAACAGTCGGCTTCTGCATTCTACTGTGATCTTTCACAGAACATGCTATATAACAGTTGAATTATTAATGGGAGAGTACTCTTGATACCTTATGCAGATATTGTATTAATGTTACAGTTTTCATTAAAAAAGGGGAACTACTCTTGATATCCTATACTGATAGATAGATATCATAAACTTTTTGAAGGGGCGGGAACCCTTTGTATCTTATACGAAACATCTTATGTAGATCTAACATTCATTTAGAAACTACTTTTAAAATCCAATGATAAAAAGTTAATTATAATACAACGCAAAATCATTAGACCAAGCAGCTGTAAACACGCCCATTATTATATCTCTATCTTTTCATGAAAAGTCCCTAGTTATTTGTATACGATTAAATTTATAAGCACCAAGACGCTTTATAGTAATTTCCTTGTTTGATTGTTATGAATTGATACTTAATTAATGGTATTTAGATTAAAGAATGGGTGTTTTCTAATAAGCCGATTCCAATAAAACTTCGAAACAGAAACTACTTCTTAGAACACCAAACTAAGATGTTGATTTATGGCCAAAATGGTTCCACTTTTCTTCTTTAAAACTGACATGCTAACATACATATCAGCCTGAAGTGGAGCCTGTTCACGGGCAATAGTTGTATTTGCATGTTTATGCCCGTTGAAAGGCACACAAATATGTGAAAACGGTGAGTAATCATGCATTCAATCTACCGATCTATTTCGTATTGAAGTTTTAATGGGGATTTTTCGATTGTATCTAAACCTTACGTATTTGGAAATACGGCCTATTTTATGTAACTATTTTTAAACATGGGACGTTGAATTTGTTCAAAAGATTTAAAAAGTGTTTGTAAATACTTCATGTGCCCAACTTTAATTTAAGGTCTTGAAATGACTAAAACATTAGGGAATGTCTATCTTGGGAGTGTTTGCAAGTTTGAAGCTTTAACCTTTTAACACATGAGCATATTGTGAAAAATGGCCGTTTTCATTGAAAAACCTCCTGTTCCAAGTTCAAACTGCTATGAAACTATGAAAAATGATTAAATACTGATGAAACTTGGCACAAATGTTTTACTGGACCAAAGCCTATTGCATGCGCAATCGTAAATTTTCTGTTACCATGGCAACGGGGCACGTCTCAAAATTGAGAAAACTCACTATTTTGCATTCTTTGTTCCATCAAAACTGATTTCAAAGTACTGCAACTTTTCAATGAATTGAGATAGAGTAAAAGGCGTTTCAGCGTCGGTTACTAGTTACCCTAAGATTGGCCTGATGCCATTTTTAGCATTTTCTTGGCGATGAGGGGGACAACCGCCCACCCCCCTTTCAAACCCCCCAAACAGAAGGGTGCACAACCCCTTCTGGCAATCCCCTGATGTAACATTTCATTTCTCAAACGAAAAACAGGGTTTAAATATGGTATGTTTTCACTGTGTGAAGCCTCAAAAAGGGGGGGGGGCAAAAAACCGTCAAAAACACGTCACTATGAGGTAAAATGTTAAAAGACTTTAAATATATGCATGAGACCAACCTAACATGTTTTACGAAGTGTGTTTCGATTAAAATGATGCATGATTTTAGTAATACATATGAGTGTTAATTAACATTCATATGCGTAGCCTTTATTTAAGAAATTGACTGTTGAGTTTAACGTTCGTTCTATCAACTATTCTTACATACAGACTGCACATGCAAGTGTACATAAACGAAGAAGAATACAGTACGTGTATAAATGAATAGATTTCGTTGTTTCATTTCAATGTGCGTTACTCAGGGCGCAATGTAAAAAACAGCTAAATGCATTCACGGTCCCATCAAAACATAACATCACAGTGACACGTGGTAATTATGGCACGAGCAATTGATTGTTTATTTATACAGAATGATTACGAAGCTTCTTTTTCCAGTATTTTGTACTCACAACAGCGGACGTTTAGCGGTGTGGCATCTGTAAGTGTTTCTTCGTACTTCAAAAAAGAGATGTAACTTTATTCCTTTCGATCCTTCGTGGGTTTATTGATTTGAAAACTTTTAGTGTGAAGGATAGAATACAGCTTTAACTGGTCCGGGGCGCAAAGGTGAGGTTCCAGTGTTTATTATCTCTAATGCGACTTTTGTTGCACAAAAAAAAACGCGACTTTTGTTGTTGTTTTCATTTCTCTGAAGGAATCATTATTTTAGAATTGTAATGGTGAAAAATATGTATACAACACTTTTTTATTAATTATATGGGAATCTATAAAAACGGATTGAATTCGTTACCAATCACAATGAAAAGAACTTACACCAGAATTCGTTAACAATCACAATGAAGTGGACTTACACCATTCGAAAATCAAGAAAATCAAGTTCGTGTCGCCGAATCATTGTCCAGTCCGGAATATCTAACAAATGACCAAGCATGACGGTCGGATTGAATATTATCAGAATGGCACTTACTACTTACTACGTCATCATGCATAATCTACATTTCTTAAAAATAGGGCTGGAACAATAGTGTTTCTATCTTTAGAATCTTTTTACAAAGGCTATCCAATATTTAGAAAATGAACTAATGATAAAGTACATATATGTGATTGATATAAATCTTTATGGCATAATGATAAATAACCTATATATTGTGTAAAAACATTTGGTTTGGTTTAAACATATTTTTATTCAGATAATATATACATGTACATGTTAATAATTTACAATTTAAGCAGAAAGGAATTGGACCGAGAGCTACAATAGCTCATAGTAGTCCTCTCCTTTAACAAAAGCAATATATTTACATAATACATGGCTTATCATAATTTTAATTAAACCCTATAAAGAAAAAAAAACGAAGAAAGAATAAATAATTACAAATACATATATGTAATTGAAAGAAAATAATAAAGAGAAAGATGGAGAAATGAGGAGTTTGCGGATGTTTTTATATCATTTGTCGTTTTGGTACATCATTTATGGAAAAAAAAAACTTGTGTGAACACTATGTTGTATGACAACTAGTATATTACATATTAGAATCTTTTAGTATCTCTTATAAATTTATGAACAGCGGCGAAGATAGCAGTGTTGGAGTCCGCAGGTAAAGCAGGGTCTCCATAAAGAATAACATGCAAAGTTGGAGTGCAAAAGTTGGAAAGAGTGTTTAGTAGATTGGGACGTAGATGTCCATATTTTGGACAAATAAAGAAGAAATGATAGGAATTTTCAATCATCCCACAATCACACAATGGAGACTCGGCAATATTCTTATCAAATAAATCAGATGCAAGAGAGCTACAATTCGTTCGAAGTCTGGTATGCATTATTTGGTCGCTTCGCTCACCATAGTAGAAGAAGTTCGGTATATTTGATACTTCACTTTTAAGACTGCGCTTAAAAGCGGCAAGCGTAGGTGCATTCTGGGTTTGAACTGGAAGGGCGTTGAAGTCTCTTATTACAGATGGTAGAAAGGATTTATAGTAAAAATCTGTGCGTGATCGAATGGTCTGTATGTCTTGGGCATTCCTTAAGGGATATCGATGTTCGGAGCCAACAGAAGAAGGGACAAGATCAGAGAGATAGTCTGGAGTGAGATTATTTTTCATTTTGTAAAATAGGATAAGTTTGTGATTGTATCTCCTTTTTTCTAAAGTTTCCCAGCCAATTTCAGACATAAGATTGTCAATAGAGACGAGTTTGGTTGTTCCTGTCACTATTCTTGCGGCTTCATGTTGAATTAGTTCTAGTTCCGTTTTTTCTAATTTGGTACAGTTATCAAATAAGACATCGCCGTATTCAAGGATAGGTCTAATAAATGAAAGGTAGATAATCTCAAGAGACTTCCGGTCAAGTGTAAATTTAAGTTTTTTCATTATATTTATTCTTTTCCAGGCTTTAGTTTTAGTGTAATCAAGATGTGCCGACCAGCGAAGATCATTTGAAAGAATTATACCTAGATGTTTATGATTATTTATTTCATTTATTGGTTGACCCTGCATAATAATGGACGGATGAATTACTTGTCTTGTTTTACGGGATATTAACATTGATTCAGATTTTGAAGGATTAAATTTGACTAACCATTTTTTTGAACTCTCAACTGAACTCTGCGGCCCTCTTTGCTCTCTTTTCAACTACTCTCTCCAAATGTGTTAAGTTCCTGATGCTTGGAAAGAAGCAAACGTCTCTCCACTTTTAAATCCGGTGATCCTTCTCTGGTAAATAACTACCGTCCTATTTCTCTTTTTAGCACTATCAATAAAGTTTTTGAAAGAATCATATTCAAACATACATTCAATTTCCTTCATTCTAATAATATTCTTACCCAATTACAATCAGGTTTTGTTCCTGGTGACTCTACAATAAATCAACTGACTTACATATACAATTTATTTGCTCAAGCCATTGATTCTGGAAAAGAGGTGAGAACAGTTTTCTGTGACATCAGTAAAGCCTTTGATCGTGTATGGCATAAGGGCCTTATCTATACACTTAATAACATTGGAATTTCCGGTCGTCTTTTACTTTGGTTCACTTCCTATCTTGATAACAGAAAACAAAGAGTTGTTCTTAAAGGTTGTACATCTTCTGATAATTATATAAATGCTGGTGTCCCTCAAGGATCCATACTCGGGCCACTTCTTTTTTTAATATATATAAATGACATTGTTCTTGATATCAAAGCAAACATCAGACTTTTCGCTGATGATACTAGTCTATTCATTATTGTTGAAGATCCGCTATCAGCTTCAAATATTCTAAATACAGACTTGCAAACAATAGACAGGTGGTCAAAACATTTGGTTTGCTTGCTAATTATTTATTACTTAATTAATACATTATTCTGACACCATGCACATGACTAACAGAGACGCTGTTATACTTAAAAGTTACGCAAAGGTGACATTTGTGTAAAAATGTACTTTATTCATGTTTATATACTTTGCACATTTACTTCGCTGTCACGCCCTATTTAAGATTTTGTAATTTAGATATACTACAAAGTTTGAACTTTTTAGTCAATCCTCATTGGCGTTGTTATGACTACAAATATTGATCTAAAACGCAGCAGTGCGAGGACAGTACCTGTTGAAAAAATAGAGTGAGATACACCTGTTTTGTTATTTAAGAATTAAGGACAGGAAAACCCTTAAATAAAGGTAAATATCTTTTATATGTTATTTGTAGTTATGTGTTTTCGTTAACCAAACAATGGTGTCATGTGACACTTTTCTCCTTTGGAATAGGTGTGAACCATTTTTGTTGATTTCTAGCATATATATGATTGTATCTTTTCATCAATTTTTATTTCTTAAAGAAATAGATTTGAAGTGACAATTTTGAAAATGAAAATTTATTACTTTCATTAATATAGTCACGGAAAAAGAATACACTTCAAGAACAAAAATTCTTAATTGCTACTTGTGTTGACAGAACTCGAATGTTATAATTTTAACCGTTTTGCCATGTTACTTTTCGTATTCGAATATTGATAAATTTTGTAAGTTTGAGTTCTTTTATTTGAGGCCATTGTTCATATTCATCAGCACAGTTAAAGCAAAAAGTTCTGAGAAAGGTGTTTTTATTTCAGCACAGATTACTGAGTGGGTTTTTTTTGTGTTTTTTTTTTTTTTTTTTTTCATGGAAATCTTCTTCCCTTTTTTTGGTATCATAGGTTTTAGGTTATTCGAGTTATATTATACAGGTATAACATTTCTGCAACAAATTATATAAAACCCGGATCATTTTATGAGTAGAACCGCCTTGCGAAGATCAGCCTTGGCAATAGATTTTCACGTAAAAAGGTTACATTAAGATAAATACTGAACATGTTAAAAATTAAATTAAAAAAACAATTACAAATCCGTTTTTATGCTCACAAAAAATAATTGGTTGAAGATTTTCATCCTTTTCAAACAACTAGTTCGAAGTACTTTTTATTACGGTTTCGGCCCACTCACTTTTGCCCTCTCACCGGGCGAGACCTAAATGTGTAGGCAGATAAAGATGTTATCATATTTCACGCATTAGTTGATATCGATGAAATTGTTATTATGCACTGCTACACATTTATATCGAGGGTTGAACGGAAAACTGTTGTACGTCACATTTACACAATTTTACAAGAGAAGGAAAACAACTTGTTTTTTTTTCTTAAATAATTTTTGACAAGTTTAATTATCACATGACCTATAACGTGTCAGTGTGGCGTAAAACCCAATAAAACAAAAAATTCAAACAGGAGGGAATATTTCTAATTTACATCTATAATACTTAACATTAAGAAATAAAAAGATTTTTTTGTCTTACAACATTTTTACATCTGAAATTCTTTACATTCTACTTGTTGAATTAATGGACAAGTGTTGTATCTCAAGATAGCTAAAGTTTTCCACTAATATGTTTTATACTAAACAACAGACTATGATAGCTTTTTGTAATTGAAAATAACACATTTTATATTGACTTTATTTAATTCAAATTTAAAGACATGTTATATAAAAGAAAGAAAAACTTTGAACATTAAACTTTAAATTAAACCAATTTAAATGCAATTGATCATTTATCATACTGCTTGGTTCTTAAAAATGCATTGAATTTAAAATGACAGTGAGTATAACACAGGATTCATTGACTATACATACATTCCAAGTTGTCTTCAGATTCAGATCATATGTTAATGTTTAACAGGACTTGTAATAAAATAGCCATTGCCTGCTTTCATTAAAGACATATCATTTAATGATACAAAACAGATTATTATGCATAAGTTAATTTGTATAAGCATTTTTTTAACAAATGAAGATAATTGTATTGTTTTACTTTACAGACATCATATGAAACAAAGTGGAGCCCTACATTGTTTATAACAATATCATTCAAAATATATAATTTCAATTCTAGATAAAAAGAAAATAAGAAACAGCAGAACAAAACAGAACAATGTCTTATAAAATTAGTACCTGTGAATTCAGTTATTTCTGCTTTACAAATTTGCAATTTGATGACAAGGACAGAACATCTCATTACTACCAAATTAGGTGCTTTTTATTCAAAATTCAAGCTTAACAAAGTGCTCTGACTATACACAATATCTTAAGTCAAACAATGTACAAATATTCTACTTGAAAACTTTAATTCATTTTATTCTTCAGATTACAAACACTTCATGAAAAGAAACTTGCCCACAGATATCCACAAAACTGCTAGCTTCAGTTATATGTAATTTCAATATTTGCCGGGTTTTTGTTTTCAGTATTATCAATGCCATGGGTGCCAAGTTGATTATGACATCAAAGTAACTGTTATGAGTTTATGACATCATCAGTTTGTCCAGTTTTGAGGACACCATCATAGTTATAACCGCTTTTCCATGTTAATTCTACTGTATGGATATGAGACTGCATTGTGGAAAACTGTATGTAACTAAACTTACGACAGTTTTACATTTACAAAAAAAAATGTAGCATAAAGTTACGACACTTTTGAAAATACGTCGTTACAGTTACTTATTATAAGAATAACATGCTATGTTTATTGATTGACAAAAATGCAAAAAATTGATTTTTTGACATAAATGTGACTTACGACACTTTTCAATTCAGCCCTCAAATACAACAAAATTAATATCAAAGCCAAAGCAGTCTTTTCTCTTTCCTTTTTGTTTGATACGATCCAAGAACAAGTGCCTCCCGGATCAATGATCCCGATATTGTCCTCTACAATCAGATGGTGCTAATTCTGTAGTGTTATAAAAGAAGGCATATCTAGATTGCGGAAAAAATGAACAGTTTTCGAAGCAAAATGACAAATTATGAATGTTTTGGTGCGTTATTTAGATTCCTTCTACAATTTATATATTTTATAAGATTTTGAAGCACTAGTACAACAGTAGATTTTGTGTTAACTTCTAAAGGCATGTTAGTGTCATAGTATGGTTGCTTAAAGTTTTTGCATACAGTAATATTGTGAGAACACTTTCATGCGAACGTTTTGATCACCCATTGTTGTACAGCGTCCACTGAAAATAGAAAGGTTCATATTAAGTTCGCCAAAGGTAATGATTCAACTTATTTCTTCATCATAACATCATCATTTTTCCAAACTTAACAATATCATGCAGCTAAATATCTCTGATTTTAAAGCAGTTTTTCTTTTTCTGCAAATTGTATATTTTTTGTTAAATTGGCTTTAAATTGTAGCATATTTGTTGACACGTGCGAACGATGTTGACTTTTACCACTAAATTCAGCCCAAAACGTATTTCCTGTATCAAATTCCGTCTTTAATACAAATAAACTATGTACGTGTATCTGCTTTGGTACACTATTTTTGCCGAAAATTGCATAAGTTAACCTTCTACACCCGTACACTCGCTAACAGTTTTTCGTATATACCGCGTACACAACGGTTCTAGACTCTGTACACAAGGCGAGAACGTTTTTTTGTAAAGATTGCTCAAAACAGCTCGAATTGATATATGACCACTCAAATACAAGTAAAGGGAAGTCTATATTTTGTATTTAAGACGAAATTTGATGCTGCAAACGCGTTTTGGACTTGATTTATTTGCAAATATCAGCATCGTTTGCACTTTATCGCAAATATAACAACAGATATTTTAAATGCAAAAACTTCAAACTATTATTTAGTTCTGAAAATCTGATAATTTTATGATGAAGAAATAAGTTGAAACATTACCTTGGATGAATACGGTGTGAACCTTTCTACTTCGGTGTTTTGAGGTAAACGTTTTATAACAGTGGTATAATCATGCAGGAACGTTTGCTACAGTTCAGTTTCAGTTGGGCATGTAGACAGAATGAAAACTAGTTCATATACTCGTAATTTCTTTGATTTTAAAATGATCATAGAATTTATAAAAAGAAATTATTCAAGTGAATAACTGATGGTCACTGGTTAAACTTCAGCTGGATCATTATAATGTGTTCAGCTGCCAGCAGTGTTGATATTTATAGAAAAGAGTGAACTTAGAGTAGGACTCTAAGAATCAAGTTGCATCAAACTAATTGAACACTTTTTAAAATACACACACTTTATCATAAGAGATGTCTTTGTGATCATTTCATAGTCACAAAGATTAGTAACAGTTGGATTACCATATATCCGATGCCTTCATATTGTCACTCGTACAGAGGGATGTACGTATTCATTATCCCTTATGTACAGACTCAATCAAATCGAGTCTGCAATTCTCTTGTTATTTTGTTGTGATTAATGCTTCCGAGGGATCACTTTTTTCCAGATTTGTATACCCAATGATCGCTAGGCGATCAAATATATCCATCTCTGTAACATATATCAGTTGTAAGTGTTTATATACCCGTTGTCTTTTCAAGCATTGTATCAAATATTGTTGATTTAATTGCCAAGGTTTTTGTATAACGATATGAATCTTTAACAAAAGTTGATATGATATAAAAAATATGTCTTTGTTATTTTAGATAACAAGAATCTGAACTAACTAAGGAATATCAAAACACCAAAATGAAATATTTGGATATACTCTGGCATTTGGATACCGGCTAGTCTTATTCAAATCTGTAAAAGGTACGTTTAATGACAAATTATTGCTTCTTTTGAAATGGCTGATTCATCACCTATATTTATCTTAGGTGAAGTTTTAGAGAAACTTAGTTTCAAACAATTTTATCCCGAAAAACTAACACGGGAGGACCTGTATCAAATTACACCAGAGAGTCTAAACACAGGGCAAAAGAAGAGTTCATTGGCATGGCAGTTCGTGTATGATATAACAAGATATAATTATCACGCTAGAAATATAAAAATTTCCGGCACAGAACATGTTGAACCATTTAAGATGGGTTTCAGGGAAAGAACACGACTAAAACGCGAAGCAACAAATGCCAATATTCATCCATTGGACGTTTTAGTGGCTGTCTTTTTATGCTGTGACCCCACAGCAAAACAAGATCTTATAATGCATCTATGGGGATGTAAGCTGGCAATGCCTTTCTCGCTACAACTTTCTGCAACCGTAAAACCAACTGTATTTCTATGGCCTTTCCGCTCACTTATAGGACAATTTCAGAAGTATGATTCTTATACAGAAAGGCAAATGATTCACGAGCCCATGAAATGCATAGCATTTATAAGGGCAGGAGAAAATGAACAGTTTTCAAAGTCAAGTTTATTAAATTGTTTAATTGGTGGATCGGAAAAACCACATCCAATGTTTTTTCACAGAAATTCTGAGGGATCAAAAAGGTCTAGATCTAGCGCTACAAATGGCCTTGTTGAACTCGGGTGGTTTTTGCCTTCCGAAAATAAGGATCGACGGTTTAACGAACCAAAATTATTCGTCAATTTACGTGGAAATGCCATAGCTTTAAACAAACAGATCGATTTGATTGGAACAATGGCAACTGTAACAGTTTTTTTGTGCACCGTTCAAGATTTAAACGACATAAAAATGACAGTAAAGCGGTTACTTAGTTTGGGGTCACGCGTGATTTTACTGATATCAGACCAGAATCCAGATAACGATGTAATAGATAATTATATAAGAACTTCATTTGAAAATGAACCAGAGTCCCATTTTGATATAGTGACTGCTGAGCGGGCCATGCTTTCTGATATGCTGGACATGTTATTACATAATATAAATAGAATTGAACATGGAGGCAAAGAGGTTGTTTTATCTGATATTGTAAAAAATCTTTCAAATATGAAATTTTGCGTGGATGAATCAAACATTGACTTTGCAACAGCTTTCGAATATTCCAAAGACATGATTGATGCTATAAAATGTGTAGATGAAAAAGAGAGAAAGCTTACAATACTGCCGCTTCAAGAAAAGTTTTGGAAAACCTGGGCGCAAATGGATAGAGATTTTTGGAGATTTGATCAATTAGATGAAAGTGAAAAGAAAAGATATGAAAGTAAAGAAAAATTGGAAAAGGACATGTCAAAAGTTAGAAATCGACAATTTCAACATTTTGCAAATAAGGGCATTTCCAAGCCGATGGTGATATTCATTAAGGCCTTATCAAATTTCAAAGATTTTACACGGAAAATATTTCTGAGAATGCTAAAGCTTGAATTAGATAGCCTTTCGCGAATCCACCTTAAACCATTCTATGATAAATATCAGGAACTTGTAAATCAAACAATTCAGGCAACAGAAGAAGAGAGAATTAAAATCAATAATAAACTGTCTGATCTTGACGATATGAAATCGAAATTGTCATTTGGGATGGAGCATGTTGTCAGGGAACTTGGTCAGTTGTATGAGGCATGTGAGAGTCAGCCTGATCAAGAAATTATAATTCAAATAGAGAAACAAAAGATATCGTATAAGAAACTACCCCTATATGCTTGTTTGTCTCTTTTAGAAGGTTATCCTATTGAAATTCTTGATGGCGAAGCTTGTTCAGTACCAATACTTTGGATAAGCTCAATTTTTAAGGAGCTTCCAGACGTTCTGAGAAATAATAAAATCTTAAAACCTGCAGATGACATACGTGTGCATACCATATCAGTCCTTGGTATTCAAAGCTCAGGAAAGTCTACATTTTTGAATGTTTTGTTTGGCCTCCACTTCGCAGTTAGTGCAGGACGTTGCACGAGGGGTGCATTTATGCAATTAGTTAAAGTTCAGCCATCGGAAGAAAATGAAATTCAGGCAGATTTTATTCTTGCTATTGACACAGAAGGCCTGAAAGCTGCAGAACTTATTTCTACAGAATCCGTTAAACATGACAACGAATTGTCAACATTTGTCATAGGCTTAGCTGACACAACTGTAATAAATCTCATGGGAGAGAACGCAACATATTTACATGAAAATTTACCAATCGCAGTTCATGCTTTCCTGAGAATGAACCTTGTCGGATTACACCCACGTTGTACAATTGTGCACCATAACGTTGACAAACGAAACAGAGAGAAACTTATTCAACAGAGTCGCATTCTTGAAAATGTCCTAAATAACCTGACAAAAAAGGCCTGTGAATTAGAAAAAATTCCTCCAAGGTTATTTCATGAAATTATAGAATTTTCTATTTTTCACCATACTGATTACATCCCAAGCTTGTATGAAGGGGAACAACCAATGGCACCAGTAAGTATCGGGTATAGTAAGGAAGTTGACAGTGTAAGAACAAAACTTATGGATTATGTTTGTTGTGATTCAAAAATCGATAATATGGCAAATTTTGTCCGCCATTTAAAAACTTTGTGGAATGCTATCAAAAAAGATCGTTTTGTTTTTGAGTTTCGCACAACTCTTGAGGCAGAAGCACGCCTTGATCTGGATAAAGGTTACTTCAGAATTCTTATGGAGTATTTTAAGCAGGTAGACGAAATATCTACTAGACTGATAGCAAGGCTAAAAAGCAAGCAATACACACAAAAGAATGTCGCAGACAGATTTTCTAAAGATGAAGCTGTAGTAAAAAACAAGGCTATGGCAGAACTCAAAAAATTTCTTGAAAAACCAAAAAAAATTACGTCTCCTTATTTTGATCATTGGAAACAAAAATGTCTCGAAAATCTTCAAAGTGAAACGGAAAAAGTTCGAGTCTCAACAAAAGAAATATTTCAGTATGTAAGCACTCAATCATTTCCTTCAATTCCAGCAAAGAGCATTGAAGATTTCATTGATATGATGTCCAATTATCAAAGACTTTTCAAAGACTTCGAGATTTGCTTTTCAAAAGTTTGGCGTGAATGGGTCAAAACATTAAACTTTCCTTCTCCGGAAAAATCAATATTACCTGATATAACAGAGGCATTGCAAGCGGTTTGTCCAGCTTATAAACATTTGCTTTCCGAAAAGAAAGTTAAAGCTTCTTCTTTATCAAACATCCGACCGGATGAACAAGCACATTTAAATCACGCTTTTCATAAATTTTCATCATCCCGTGTAGCCGAACTTCTATCAAAAATGATGGCTATTCAATCGCAAATCAGTAATGAGTATTCCCAGGAAATATCGGCGTTTTTCATAAAGCTCATGCCTTACTCAAATATTGTACCAAAACAAATTTTATTGAAAATTGGAAAACGTCTACATGAAGAACTTGATAGTTATGATACAAAAAAGGAAATTAGCCAAATGTTCTCCATCGATTTACTCCTTTGTACATCAGGAACTATGGTCAATGATTTACAGTGCCACATGGAAAAGCATAGTGTCTTACGATCAGTTGAGAAAGAACTAAGGGTGTTGGCAAAAAAGCAAGAGGAAAAGAAGGTCACGGACATTTTGTTTGAAATGATATTTAGTACCATAGAAAGAATGGTTAAAGTAAACTTTTACCGAATATCACAGAGATGTCTGCTCAATGCTTTAGAAACGTCTAATTTAAAAGTGGCCTTTCACTCAAAACAAGGCCTTTTAGGATATTGCTTGTACCATGCTATCAACACTGATAATGACGAGTTATTAAGTCTTTATTTTCATTCCCCAGAAAACGCGACTACGAAATGTTTGTCTTCAATCCTGATAACATTAGCCAATGATACAGGATTTAAGGAAATCATAAAAAAGTACTTGAGAGAAAAAACATTGAATATGTTTGAATATATTTTATGCTCATTAAAAGAAGACAACGTTTCTTTTCATGACGTTTTTCAACGTTTTAGCAAGCATGTTTATATAGATTTAAGTATTATTGATCTTTTTAAACAAAAAGCTAAAGGATATTTGGAAATTACAGTTAACATTGGAAGACTGAAGGACGAAATGAAAGGGAAATGTGAACAGTTTCTGGATGCAACAACAGCAGACCTCGCTTCAGAAATATCTACTAATTCAATGAATGTGATTTCAATGATTGCAAATAAATTTAGTGGCAAAGTCATTGGATGTCAAGCATTGTGTCCGTTTTGTAAAGAAATCTGTAAATTTTCTTCTTGTCATCCTGGCCATCATGAGTGTTTTATTCACCGACCAGTTGGTTGCCGAGGAATGCATTGGAAGGGGACACGTGAGCTCTCCTATGAAACCTGCACGTTACATTGTAGAAAAGGAAATTTATTCAACTACAAAGATAGATATGTAAGCTTTAGAGATTTAAATAGTGTTTATCCAAATTGGAAAGTTCGCATGACCTTAAATGAAGAACCATCATGTGTTTGGAAATGGATTTTTGTAAATAAGCATCATATTTTGCGATCAAGTGGGTTGTATGAGCTGCCAAAGAATATGCCATTTGAATGGCATTTTATACACAAGAAGACTGTACTTCGAAATATACGACTGCAGTTTGAAATTTAAAGTAAGTGTTTTTAATGAAATGTAACGCGGGTTTTTTTCTACTTTACGAATAAAAGGAATATGAATTCCAAAGTATGCTGAAAGGCAAATAAAACCAATATTTAGCATAATGTTTGAATTTTTCATTATTGAAACTAAATAAGTTTGGTACCAATTTTAGGATTCTCAAAGTTTTACCATTTCATGTTAAATATTAAATTCTCCATAAGCAGTGCACGAGGGCGTGAACGGCACTTTCAAGTACCGTCAATGAAAAGGCTCAATCAAATCGAGCCTGCAACATTTTCAATTTTGCCGTTCTTGCTTTCTATAGTGATTCAATTTCCCTCTATCTCTTCTTTATCAACTACAGCATGGTATATTTTGTTTTCAAATTATGGATTGTATAAATAATGATTTTCAGTATTCGTTGTAAGGGGCAAAATGAAAATTGCACATTTGTGAATTAGTTAGTTCTTTTATTATAAATTAGACTGCTGCGGTTAATGACTTGTGATGATTTTGCTGTGAGCTTTTTTTCAATATTGGGTTTGGTTTGGACACTCGTTTCATTGACAAAGCATTTTATGGCACGTTGGAGAATTGTTATTCGTTAAGTTTTGCACATAAATTACCTTGCCCCTGCAAACTGTTTACATCATGCTTAAATCTACAACCGAGAAGACCCTAAATAAGCTCAAAATATTTTACATCACATAGACACAGTATATGTCATATCGCGACGTTCCAGCTTTACTGGTGGACGAAGACCTCAGGTGCCCTTCCGTGCATTATTTCAGGCACGAACGGGCACCTGAGTAGAACCACCGACGTTCCGTAAGCTAGCTGGATAGCTTCCTCACATGAAAGAATCCAAAGTCCCTGTCGGGATTCGAACCCACAGCGGCGAGGGGCAAGTGGTTTGAAGTCAACGACCTTAACCACTCGGCCACGGACGCCCCCTCAAAATAAATGATATCTGGGGAAACAGAGATGCAAGACTAGACGTCTCCACATATTACAAGTATGTAATGCTTATTTACATCATTTTACGAGTTCTTAAATGTTATTAACAGTATAACACCAACATGACTATTTGTTTAATTTTCTTTTTAACCCGTAACGTGCTAAACTGAAAATCATGTTTCTTCAAACTCACACCTATTGAAAACAAGTGTTTTAAACTCTGAAAGAACTTGAATATCCTAACAAATGGTACCAAACACAAAGATCATTTTATTTCAATAATGAATGTCGCAAAAGTATTGTTTGCCTTTTAATGAGAGAGAGGATGGATTAAGCCAGTATCTTTTTTATCCAAATTTCTGTGATATGCGTGTGTGTTTTCTTCATAGGTATGTACAAATATGGCCCTTTCATCTATCTTTAAACAAATTTATAATACATTGTTCTATATTTCAAAGTTATAGAGTATCCTTTTTATCTCTAAATGTAATTTATTCTTTCGGCTTTAAATCTTTACTATTTATCAGGCTGTGTAGGGTTTTTAAACACACCAAAAAATAACTTCCAAAAAGCTATGAGCATTGATTTACACATGAAAAACTAAAGAGTGTATGGGAGGATAAATTTAATATGTCATGTCTTGTATTGATTATCAGTTTCAGATCAAAAAACAACAACTACTAAAATGGACATTGACGATCTTATGCAGTTCTGTAGGTATAGTGGTTTGTTTCCGGGACGTTTGGAGCGACAAGATGTCTTTTCTGTTCGGTTTGAAAGTAATGAACACAACAACGCTATAGCAACATACGAACATGACTTATCATTTTTACAGAAAATCGTTTTTTATAATGGCAATTGTAGAAAAGTTAAATCAAGAAAAAGATCAATGCATCCCCATCCACTAGACATATCGACATTTGTTTTCTTATGCTGTAATTTCATTTCAAGACAAGACCTGGTCTTGCATTTCTGGGGCTGCAACCATGCGTTCCCACTCGTAGTAAAAAGTGGGCAACTTGAAAGGGCAACAATATACATTTGGCCTTTGAAAAGTTTGATTGCAAAATACAAAGACCCTGATGGTAGTGATATACAACGTCCTGTACTAGATTTTAAAATGAAAGTAATCAGTGCCATTGGATTTGGTCAGCAAACTGTTTCGAAGTCAAACATTCTTAATATGATAATAACTGAATC
The DNA here is from genome assembly GCF_026571515.1 of Ruditapes philippinarum. Lineage (NCBI taxonomy): Eukaryota > Metazoa > Mollusca > Bivalvia > Venerida > Veneridae > Ruditapes > Ruditapes philippinarum. Next base: position 19,091 of record NW_026864188.1, read on the forward strand.
CGGAAAAGAGCACTCTTTCTTTTTCCATAGAGATTTGGAAGGAAGTACCAAGAACGTGTCTGAAATTTGCAACGGAATAATCGAGGCCTTTCCTGTGTTTAATGCTAGTGATCAACCATCTTTATATCTTAATCTCCGCGGAAATTGCAAAAAACATGCAGATCAACTCGGCTTTCTTTTAACTGCCAGTGATATTGTAGTTCTTCTTTGTGATAAACAAGAAATCGGTGAAGTGAAATCTTTAATGCAGAAAGACATGTCAACACATAAAAAGCAGTTTATTATCTTTTGCACAGATCTTTCTGATAACGAAGAGGATATTAACTTGGCAGAAGAGCTTGAAGAATTTTGCACACACAAATTAATCGATAACCTTATAGTTGCTTTGAAATGCGCAATGCGATTTGACTGGATGAAGGAAGTTCTGTGTGCAGTTTCAAAAGCTAGATTTGAAAATTCAATAGATGATTTGATGAAAATTGCTGAAGAAAACAATTTTGATATCGATTTAGACAGAATTAAAAAACAAATAACGAAAGCTGAAGAATTCACCAACCCAATTTTCAAGCTATATGAGGAGAACAAAATGCAATCTATTTTTCCAATCCAATGGTCAGAATCTCTTGCATTTTCAAAAGCAGATAAGGAAATTTATAAACTACAACATTGGAAAAGCGGAGAAAATGTTCGTCTTTATCGGGACAAATTAGAGCAACAGAAAAATGCGTCACGTTTGAAGCAAATAAACCTCATTAGAAATGGTGAAAGTTCCCTGATATATCGATTTTTAGAAACATTTGACACGATCTCAGAAACAGAAGACTCGCCTCCTTTTTCGTATTTAACTTTAGAAGAACAAAACGAAATTTATATCAGACTTCTTAAAATAAATTTTGACAAAGCAACACGTTCAAATCTGAATAGAGTCTACAGTGTTTATTCAGATCTTTTGTGTCAATTGCGTCTTGACAGATTACACTCTGTTGAAATTCAAGAAAGACTTGATAACCTAGATGTGAAGATATGTAACAATTCTTTATCAATATCACATTTTGTAAGAGAAATGGGACAAATATACGAGACTGTTTCCTCTCAGTGCCAAAAGGAAGACCGTAACATTTTTGGACTTGACAGGATGCTTTCTGCTGCGGTGAAACTTCTCTTATATGGCTACAATATAGAATTAATGGATGGGATATCAAATTATGTTTCTTTGAATTGGGTGAAAGGCATAATATCTGAACTAAGGCGAAATCTTGAAAATATAAGAATTAAAGTAGTATCTGTTTTAGGTATTCAAAGCACTGGAAAGTCGACATTATTAAATGTAATGTTTGGATCGCAATTTGCTGAAGGGTCTGGCAGATGTACACGTGGGTTACATCTTCATTTGGTAAAAGTGTCACCAGATTTTATCAGAAACTATAATGCAGAATATGTATTTGTTGTTGATACAGAAGGATTGTTTACATTGCCATTAGAATCCGAGGCACTTGATATTGACCGGAAGGACAGGGAATTGGCAACTTTTGTGATTGGGATTTCAAATATAACAATTGTCAATATAATGGGTGAAAATCTGTCATACCTAAAAGATATTTTGCCTATTTCTGTACACGCATTTCTTAGAATGGATTTGGTTGGTTTAAATCCATGTTGCGTCCTTCTTCACCAAAATGTAGCAAAAGGAAACAAATACCATCTACTTCAGCAGACACATCATCTTGAGCGTTTGTTGGATGATTATACATATGCTGCTTGTAAATTAGAAAATATTAGACCAAAGCGCTTTAAAGATATTATTAAGTTTGACATTGTTAAAGACGTTTATCATTTTCCTCCCCTTTATCAGTCCTCTCAACCCCAAGGTCTGATTAATCCACAATACAGCGAAGACGTAGAGAGTCTTAAAAAAGACATAATGATTAAAACCGATGGAACGTTTTTATTAGTGGAATTTGCGGAGCACATCGAAAATATATGGGAGGCGGTGAAACGGGACAATTTCGTTTACGAATTTAAAAATATTATTGAAATTAAAGCAAGGACTGTGATTGATAGAGAAATATGCAACTTACAATGGAAATTAAGATCGACGTTGCAAGAGAATTTAAAGGAATTCAATCAAAATATAAATGATTGCACGAATAAAAATGCTTTGCTGGAATTACAGAATAAATACGATGATAGGACAAATGAACTTTTAGCTTGTTTATATACAGTAAATGGCGACAACATAGTCAGGAGAATTCCTAACACCATTTTAGGAAAATCAATACTAAAGTTCCAAAGCCTTGTTAGGCAGTCAATCAAAGTGAGTTTCGAAGAGAGCAGGCGTGAATTCACGAATCTGTTTAAAGTACAAGTGAAAAGAAGACAGAAAGAATTGGAAATTGTTGAATTAGATAAACATATGTTGCTCGAAATTGACCATTTTCTAGAGAAAAATCTTAAAAATCGAACACATGCTTCAATTAACGTTAACGATTTATTTGACAATTTGTTCCACAGATGGATTAAGAGCAAACAGTTTGGAGTTGCTTCGTCAAACGGTATGGTATTTGAAGAAGAAGCCGTAAGTTGCATGTACTCATCGTTTCCAATACGTCATGCCAAAATAGATGAACAATTGGAGGTAATGTGTATTTCAGATAGAAACCTGGCAGACTTGTCATGCGAAGTACCACCAACATATTGGTCAGTTCATGAGCATTATTCAGAGAACCAAATTGCAAGTGAAATTGTGGAGGACATGAGGATTTTTTTGCAACATAAGCTAGCGCAAATAGCCGATGGCAGTCTTGATTATAGGGTTGGAATTTTTAAAGATATTATTTTACATTTGCGAAATCATCGCAACTTAACCGAGGGTTTGATTCATACGAAGCCAGTTTTTGAAATTGACGTAGCACTGGCTTCATGTGGTGAATTTATTCAACGCTTTAAAAAACTTGAAAGGAAGAATAAAATCATATACACGCCTTTAAAAATTCACTTAGAAAATTATTTCCGTTCGAAGATTTCGGAAATTGTTTTATATAAAACTAGTTCAGCAGAAGCAGTTGAAAATTTCAGTGAATTGATATTGACAGAGTTAGTCCACTATTTAATGTCTTCCATACCTAATGAAATTGCAATTTACCTTAAAGATCAACATAACTGTCTTTCTTCAAAGCAGGGACTTATAAAACACATATATTACACTTTAATCGGAAATCTTGAGTCCCATTTTTTAGATAGTTGTTTACATTCGTTTGAACATAGTGCTAGAAGCTGTATATCGAAACTGTTTGATTCTCTATCGAATGAAACCGAATCTTTCAATGGATCACTAAAACAGATAGTAGAGGATTACTTTGATAAGAATATTACCTCAGTTTGTAACAGCCTGGAGGAAGGAAAAGTTAATCAAAAGGTAACTACACTTCCTGCAATGAAACAATGTATAAATTTGATATCGTCAGCGCTTGCAAAATTTCTCCCGATGAATAGTTTTAAGGAATTTGAGAATGATCTTCTCGGGGAAATTGAACCAACTACTTTGATAACAATATTGGTTGATAATTTAAAGAAGGATTCTGTACGTAAAAAGTATCTAAAAATTATATTAAGACGCGTAATAGACACCGAAGAATATTACAATATAAAATGTGAAACTGTAAGCATAATTATCTCTCCATTAATCGGTTGCACTAAACAGTGCCCTTTATGTGATGAAGTATGTTGTATCGGACAAATGAATCATAGTGGAAAACACAGCGCTTTTATGCATAAACCAACGGGGATGAATGGCAGGTGCGAGACATCATCTAGGAAGTTGTCATCGCTTACATGTTGGGAAGAACTGAAGTCACATGAGCATGATGGAAAGCATGATCCTACAATAGAAAACATCCGCGAAAGTTGGGTTGTTCCTTCTGATATGTGTGTTGATGACAATAGCTTTTGGAAATACATATATGTGTCACGCATAAAGGAAATTGCACACCGAACGGGTAAAGATGAGCCCGATGATATACCAAAATCGTGGTATAATTTGAATAGAAATGCAGAAGCTGATAAGTTAACGAAAACATGATGTACCATATCTGTGAAATCTTTTGTGGTCGACACACGTAACTAAAATGTAAAATTGTAAAAATATATGTAAATTATCAATTTAAATCATACTGTGACATGTTTGAAGCTGTCTTATTTTGAAGACTTATCGTGTTCATTAAAATACGCTATCGTATGACGGAATAAATCCTGATCAAATGTAAATGATAGTTGATATAAATGAAGACGAGCATTCAGGTCAAAGTAATTCAGCCATATTTCTATTGAATAAATATATATCATTTTTGTCATATATATTTTCCTATTTGTGTGTATCAAATTTTATATGTTTAGAAAATGCACAGATATTGATGAATGCTTAGTATAAATGACTAATTCAGCAAGCTCGTTTACTAACACAAATTGTACCCTGTAGTTGTTTTCAATACTGACTGTTCTAAATCATTCTGAAATGAAATATATGTATTTATGTATTGTATTTTTACATACATGTTATTGATTTATTTTTTTAAATTGTTAAAGCAACTGATTCAAAATTGCAGTTTTCACGCTCCTTAAAGCGTGAAAATGGCATTCGTGATTATTTCATGACAGAATATTTTGCCTCTATTACAGTACTCTAATATTCACGATAAATTTTCTCCAAGATGTTTACTATAGGCTGGTATAATCGAAGACGAAAATATATATTATTTTATTTTAAATAAAAGTTGTGACATTTTGTGACACATTTGTTAGTTCAATTTGAAAAACTTTGTGTACTTATTTTCCGTAGTTTAAATGATAGCATAATTATATGATACAAAAGTGTATCACAACAAACAACTGCAAATCAGACTTAACTTTCAATTGATAAAAAGACTAGGCATTTCTTTTCTATTTTAGGCAGTTGTAATATATATTCATAGATTATATTTAGCTCAACATGACATCGCAAAATGAGCATAATTATAACCTAAACATTATTACAAAGTTTATAAAATTTAAGTCAACAACTGTTTTATTTATTCTTTACATAATGAATTACAAAATGTTAATAAAGTAGCTGAATTTAGAAACCTTATAAAATCGCCCAACAGGGAAAAAAAACTTACAACTGCCAGGACTTTGATAACAGACATGGCTTTATCGCATTTTTCTTTGCACATACTACTTTGTTAACCAGAAAAGGACTTTATTCAAGCTTACATTAATACGATCTTGAAGTTTAGTATTATAAATTATAACGTAAACAATAACAAATAAGCGGTAGTTTAACGAGTATTTATTGTCATAATATTATACGCATGCGCGCCCGTGCGTGCATATGTGTATGTGTGTGTGTGTGTATTCCTTATGTTACTATTTTGTTTACAAGCACTTTTTTCTTAAACACAAATAGTGTTATATATACTTTATTTTTACATGGATTCGATCTTTAAAGAAATGTTTACTTGAATATTTTCCAATGATGAATTTTACTATAGATACACGTTAGTAAAAGTTTTATTAAGCAATGTTAGATAATTAAACTTTTTGATACTTAAAACAATTAGTAAAATATCCTGTTCATGTATGTTTACCATTTTAAATCATACAGTGTCATGTTTGAAGCTGTTTTATTTTTTTTTTTTATTTTTTTTTTTTTTTTTTTTTTTTTTTTTTTGAAGACTGGTCGTGTTCATTAAAATACGCTATCGTATGACGGAATAAGTCCTGATCAAATGTAAATGATAGTTGATATAAATGAAGACGAGCATTCAGGTCAAAGAAATTTAGCCATATTTATATTGAGTATATATATCATTTTGTTTTGTTTTTTTATGTTTTTTTCATACAGATTTCCTATTTTGTGTGTATTAAATTTTATATGTTTAGAAAATGCACAGGCCTTTATGAATGCTTAGTATAATGTTTAGTTCATTGATTTATGTTTTTAAATTGTTAAAGCAACTAATTCAAAATTGGAGTCTCCTTAAAGGTGAAAATGGCATTCGGTATTATCTATTATTATATATATTATATCATATTATTATTATTTATTATTATATTTTACCTTTATTACAATACTCTAATATTCACGATAAATTTTCTCCCTAGTGTTTACTATAAGCTGGTATAATTGAAGACGATAATATAAATTGTTTCCAAAAGATTGTGGCATTTTGTGACACATTTGTTAGCTAAGTTTATATAACTTTGTGTACTTATTTTCCTAGTTCAAATGATGGATGAAATAACGTTCAATTGATAAAAAGAAAAGGCATTTCTTTTATATTTTAGGCAGTTGTTATATGTTATATATTATCTTATTATGTGATCTTAAATATAACTGCAATCACATTGGTCCAAACAGTTGTCCATATAACTTTTTTTATGAAATTATATTCACTTGGTGTTGTATCATATTCACTGGCTAAATTGGATTTTCCCATTCTAAAAATAGATTGAGACTCATATTAAATGACCATATATCGTAGACTAAATTACGCTTGCTTATTAAAAAAAATACTTGTTACTTTTTGTTCTGTATGGCATCTTTCCCGATTAAATATTATAACTTTGCTGTTATAATTGAAGGTTTTACCGCAATACTGAGTATAAACTTGAATTACTTGTGTGTGCGCATCGATCGAGTAGTTGTTGCACGAGTGACATGCGCATCTTTTTTTCCGCGCATCAACGAAACAGGCAAAAGTTGTAAATGTATAAGGTGACAGCGAAATACGAGTATAGTCGAAATACAAATACAAACCTTATTAAATGTTAGTCAACGAGTGTTGTGAAATATAATTATTCTTACCATAATAAATCATAATAAAATAGCTGAATTGAGAGTCTTTTTAAATCGCTCAGCAGGAGAGAATACTTAAACTGTCTGGGCTTGAATTACAGATATGGCCTTATCGCATTGTTCTGCACATGTTTTTCAACTGTGTTAACAAAAAGGGGGCTTTATTCAAGAAAGATAACATTGATACGATCTTGACTTTTAGTATGGTAGATTATAACGTATACAATAGAAAATACGTCACAAAATCTCAGGTTTCACATAATTGTGGTATGTTTACACCGAAAACGGGGACAAAGTTTTATTCAACATACGCGGTATCTTTTTTATTGTATTTAAAAGTCACATACTTACACCAAAACGAAATGAAATTAAATAAAAAGCTTTTTTTCGTTTTTCGTGAAATATGGTATATATTTTCACGAAACATGATAAAATACCACATATTTTCATGTTTCGTGAAAATATATTCCATATTTCACTCAAGCGAAAAAATACCCTCTTAATATTCTGATAAACCACTAGCGAAATTCATTAAAGGTAATTTTCACTGTACATAGCCGGACTAGATAAAATCTGTAGACCTTGATGCGGATGAAAAGAATACCACAACTTAATGGAATAACAGGCAAAAATAAATGCCGTCATATGTAATTTTTGCCTCTTTAAGAAAAGCATGTCGATGTTAAAAACACTTAAAAAGCATGAAATAAAAAGAAAATATATTTGTTTTACATATAAGATTGAAATATATCTCATTCATGAACACCAGCTATTCTATTTTCACTCGTGGCTACACTACTTGTGAAAATATTGCATCTGGTGCTCATTATTTTTGTCTTAATATCATATGCCTGTGCGCACGTGCGTGCGTGTATGTGTGTATGAATTATATTCCTTATGTTACTAATTTTGTTATGAACACATTTCTGTGAAACACGAATATTGTTATATATACTTTTTATATAGATTCGGTGTTTGTGTGAAGATATATTTTCTTGAATATTTTCCGATGAAAAATTTACTATTTATAAAGTAAAAGATTATTAGACCATTTCATCAAACATTTATTTTATTTTTGTATATCTACCAATAAAATTTCCATATTATGCATTAAGGTTTCAAGGTAGCAAATGGATACAGAAGATTGTTTACATAATAAGAAGCATTCCATTTTTGGTGTTTTAATTTGATAAGTAAATTTGTGATAAAAAGCTTTTCAATATTGGAATTTTATTTTTGTCGTTTTGATATTATTATGATAAAAGTATCAGTCTCAAAAAAAAAGAAAATTTACCTAGCAATAATACTTTTTTATTGATACAATAACGAAGCCTGACAATATGACAGAATCAATTTGTGTTGGGGATAACAAAAAGTGTATCAATCCATCTTTAAAAAAAAGAAATATATGTATCTTTGAGTATTTTTAAATTAGAAAAATGAGTTTTAGCTTTGAAAGATAATCAGTGTAAAGGCTATTAATATCGATAAAAATAATAATATATAAAATAATAATTGTTTATTATATACTTATAAATGAAATATTGAGAAATATTGTTTAAATAAAATGCATATTTTCATTTTCCGTATTTTCACTGTAAAAATTTATTTTTCACTGCAGTGAAACATATTTTCCGTATTTTCACTGGTGTCTTGCCGGACTACTTTCTTTTAAATTCTGCCAGTACACAAAATTTAAGAGAAAGTCTTTCAAATTTTAATGTCAAAAAAGAGAAAAATGTATATAATAAACAGAAAATTCAAGTTTTTTCTATAAATACATGATTTATTTTCATCTTGTGGCATGAAAATACCATATTTTACTCGTGGCTACCGCCACTCATGAAATATTTATTTTCATACCACTCGATGAAAATAAATCATGTATTTATAGAAAAAACTTGAATATCCTCTATATATTCTAATGTTGATAGAACTTTATCATGTGAGTAAATATAATCATAACAACATATTTAACGTATTGAGTATCGTTTTTTATTTAAACTATTTACTGTTTGATGTCGTCGATACAACATGATAATTGTAAATATTGTTCTCTTATGATAAAACGCATGTAAAAAGGCGTTTTATACAATGTTAAGTGTTTGAAATTATTTTTGTCCAATAGGATTGCAGTTATTCAAATGAATTGTAACACATTCACTTTGGTAAATCGGCAAACTGTTTATCAGTTTAGTAAATCGATTATTTAAAAAAAAAAAATTTAAAACACTAAGCTGTTTAAAGTTTATTAGTACGTATTTACAAAATTAAGTTTGTCGTACGGCTTTGACACAACTTTCCACTCTATATATACCCTTGGATGGGCATAATGTTATATTAAAGAGTTTTATAAATGGAATAAGACTTATCGTTATTGTTGTTACAATAATACTGTCTAATATTTTGTTTGTTATTTCTTATTTATATATGCGTCATTAAAATCATCTGTTGGACTCCTTTGAGGTTTTTTATTCACATTATTTCTTATTTTAATTTTTTAACATATTTGGATTGAATTATTTTTTAGATTTTTGAGTCATTTTATGCAAAATTACAGATATTTATTTTCATTCCAGTCCATGGTCATAACAAAATATGTTTAAAGCTTTAAATAGAAACCGTGCCAGAATTTACCAAAATAATTGATTTTCAATTAAATTCGGAGATTATGTTTCAATTTTCTTTAGAATATTTTACTGTTTGTACCCGAGTTGCCAGATGGAAGAATTTGAAACTTTATGTTTTAGGCTTAAGGTCCTCAGTGGAGTTCCTTTAATTTTGAATTGTTATGAATACATGTATTTAGAAAGATATGTGTATTACGTATATTAACTTTGGGTACTTATCCTTTGTTTTTTTGTTGTTTTTTTTGTTTTTTTTTTTGTTTTGTTTTTTTGTTTTTTTTATCAAATATGGATTTGATTTTGGGTGTTTAATCAAAAACATGCGAGATGTTGATTGTATATCAAAAATAAATGTTTGTATTCCGTTTTGATTGTCATTTCTGTGTTTCATGTGGCCATAATGCGTGTACTTTGAAAGCCGCCCATTCATTATGTTGTGTTTCTACGTAAGTACCCGCTGTACCCTGAAACAATGCACACAGAGTGGCATCTGAGGTAAAGCTGAAAAGTCTCCATATGACATTTTTAGTGTTGGTGCAACGTAAAACACATTTAAACACGTATCCTTCCGTGAAATGTAGGTTTGTTTGGGATTTACATCACACCTTAAATGAAAGAATCCAAAGTCCTTGCCGGGATTCGAACCCACAGCGGTGAGGGGTGGTCTGAAGTCAACGACGTTAACCACTCGGCCAAGGAAAACCCATGCAATGTAGGAACATTAATCTATTTACCTCCCAAAGCCTACACTTACTAAGAACTAAGACAGCACCATATAACTTAATTTAATTTTTTAAGTTGTAAAGTAAGTTATCAAAAATGCGAGAAAAGTTCTACATGGAGCAAATAGTTTGTGATAAACGAACTTGCAAATTACACCTGAGTGCACGGCGTTTATTTTTTTGCGTGTGTCATTTATATAATTGTAAGGTGTTTACTTGCATGCCCAATAATAATGCAAGACACAAGAAACCATATGGAAACAAAACTATAACTGCATTCAATGGATATCGCCTTTCCTTTTAATCTTTGTCCGCATATTCTTCACATATTGTGTATTAATTTTTAGTCACTTTTATTCGATGATGGCATACCTTTATAAGCATTACTAAACTGGTGGTGAAAGACACACACGTGAGTCTTCTTCAATGAATTCCAACATGAGTAGCACCCGACATCATTCACCGATCTAAACCTGAATATGTAGCATCCAAATAGAACCACAACCCTTCCTAATGGTAGATGATATCGTGAAAACCCTAAACGTCATTGGCGAGATTCGAACAAATAAAGCAATCTGATCGAAAGTCAAGTCATCTACCGTAACCGCTTGATAAAATATACCTTTGAAATGAAAATGCAAGACATAATACAGTCCAATCCCGGTTATTCGAATACCCGGCATTATCCGAAGTAGATCGGCGGTCCCGTTTCCATCTCTATATAGATAAATATAAATATGAAAGTATTATTCGAAGTGCATAATTCGCAGTAAAGTTTCGGTCCTGATTATACAATTATGAAAGAATTCAACACCTATTATTCGATATAAATTTTCAGTCCCCGGCAATTCGAATTACCGAGGTTGAACTTTGTATTAAATAGATACACTAACTACCGTTTTGTAATAACAACAAATACCGGTATCAAGATAGATATGCAACAAACGAATCTATCATTTGTTTTTTACCGGATTATCAAAATCAAAGGGGGAAAGAAGCAATGTCCTTAACAGGATTCGGTAACCTACTGTGAAAAATAAATTGCATACGTGCAAAGGCAATTCAAAAATGACACAACAAATGACATGATATCTTTTATCATTTTGGAGGAGTTCAATGTTCATGAAGCGATCTAATTTTTGGCTTGATAACAAGCAATGTTCTAGTTCGTATTAATGCAATTTTATCTAACCCGATTCTTATCAAACTCTAACTGTGGACCAATGTCTTTTTCCGTGCATAGCTCTGAATCTGATCATGCCAGTGTTACAAAATGTGTAGGTAAATCTGAACGAATAATCTTGTAATAAGGGAAACGTGTTGCTTGGGTATGGGAAGAGCCACCACTATGCTAATATCATTCAAATTCATAAGACGTCCACGTACTGCCTGACCACAAATATAGCGGCACAAATTTCATTTCTCTATTACTCAAAATGAAATTACTGACATACATGTCAAATGAGATGTGAGAAACAGAGCTTCCGTCCGATATGGTGCTCTATACTTTGAAAACCAGTTATGTCCCCTGTAATGAATTGTTTATTGAATCCACTGCAACAGGTATTTAAATTCATAAAAGTAATCATCGATCATCTCATGGATTGCAAAGGTCTTGAATAAAATTACGAATCTGGTGTAAGTCGCCCATATGGTTTACGAAAAGCATACCACATACAAGCCATTGCGACGGATTTGTACATGGTAAATTGGTGTCGATCTTTTTAATTTATTGCATAATCCCGGTAAGGTGATAACATTCATTTTGTAAATCGATGATTTCATAGAGTCAATGCCAAGTATTTTGTCAAATCGATATTTTCGATAAATAAAAAGCCAAACCTATTTAGGTTATTGCTATTGCATGGCTATGGAAATGGGAACAATAAAAAGACAAAATTATTGCTTTATGAAAATCACAGAATTGATCTTTACATGTTTCAAAACTAAGAATCATTGCAACGGTTAAACGGTTAAACCTAAAATACTCACCAAGGCATATGCACTACAATAGTTCAACGACCAAAACGGAAAACTGATATAGAAGTTCACTTGACACTCGGTCAATGGGAGGTAACTACAATCAAAATATTTAGACTTGAGTTGATGGCATTCTTTGTAATCACATATTTAAATGTGAGAAAACATATACGCAAATTATAAATGTCTTCCAAGTGTAACATTTAAAGACTTTACCAACGATTAGGTACACATGAACTGTTGTTTTTGGGGGATTTTTTGTTTGTTTGTTTTTTGGGGTTTTTTCTTCTTTCTTTTTCAAGTGAAATGATTTTAAATGAAAAACGATCAGTGCACAAAACACACAGGTATCCTCAGAACAATCTATTTGTTAACATTAACTTAACATCTGCCAATCCAAAACTTATGTTGTCTATAGCTATATCTAAAAGATGATATCTCAAGAGCAAGAACAACCAAAGAAAAAAAGGTAAAACTGTAAACACGGTTTCATTTACGTTGTTTATTGGAGACAATGAAAGGTGCAATATCTGTCATGTACCCTACCATCGCAAAACGACACTAAAAATAATGAAATAATGCTATAATCCCAAAGAAATCAGAAAAATATAACCACACTGAAATTTGAAAAAATCCCAGTGAAATAAGTGAACCTTTACATAATTTTATTTTCAAGGACATATCTTTCGTTAACATTATGAATCATTCCCATTAAATGCAGAGTTATTTTAGGTTCTATGTATTGATCGATTTACCAGCATTGCATGTGATCCGTCACATGTCAAGTTTTATAACAGGAGGTCATCGAGAACAATTGAAAGAAAGATAAATAAATATATAAATTCATGGGCAGCATACAATGCATTACAACGGAGCAAAACGTACACAAGAAATGTAGCTATTGGTGACAATGGTCAAAGGGAGGTAATTGCAATAGATATATATTTCAGCTATATGCAAAATGTATATATATAATACAATATAAAAATGATGCATAGTCATTTATATTGAAAGAATGTATGATTGCACAATAATACAAACTAAAGAAGAACTAAACAGTAATTGTATTTGATTTGTACAAAAAAGGGCATCATCATACAATAAACACATACATGCATTCATATTACATAATTTATAAATTTGAAGAATATTTGTGTTTGAAGTTTAATATTTTTGTATCAAATAAGATTAAACTATATAGAAATAGGATCAGTGTAAAACAGAATACTTAGGATGGACAATGTTCGTGAATATTTGGTTACTTATTAGTGAAAATCTTAAACATATAGCGGCTTTAATATATTTTGCTAGAATTGTTATTACCATATAATTTGTATTTGTTAGGTGCCGAATTTCGGCCCAAAGTTGGTCTAAAATTAGACTGCAAACTTTTTGCAGACCACAATAAAATTGAATGATATTCTGTCATAAACGGGCACATGATAAAATCTGAGTCCAGGGCATCATTTTTTGACGCGTGCGACTGGTTAAGGAAATGGCAAGTAATTTAGAATAATAAAAAGAATGCACATTAGGCAAGATTTTAATATACCCTGTATTTTTTACTCAAGCGATAAACTCTGTAAAATACAACTGGTAAATGAAGAAAAAAACCTGGGCGTGATCTACCTACCTACCTACCTACCAACCTACCTTATACCTACCTATTTATCTATCTATCTAGGTGCTGATCTATTTGTCTTTGCAATACACTCCTCCACTCTAGGGAATAAAGCAAGGCCGATGGCCGAGACACTTAAAGATCCTATAACTACATTTTTATGATGTTTTATCATTTATATAATGCTCAAATGAGGATTTATCAATATTGTAAGTTCCAAAAAGCATCATTTGTAAAAAAAGATATTCTCGAATTAACATTTTCATGGTAATAAAGGGAGGTTATTAGAATTTTATTTTGTTCTAGAAGCATAATTATATGCATATATATACTTTCACTCAAATGTAGTAACAATTTAGCCTTAATTACTACATACAGCTAGGATCTTTAATTGATGTGCAAGCTAGCGGGCAGCACGACACTGCATGCACGGGCTCAATCTGCTAAATGATAGCTCCTTTGTATGCTGACCAGACACTGGGTATCTTGTATGCTGTACCTTTAAGTGGTACAGAGTGGACCTTGGTGTTTCGTCGCAGAAACGCTAGTGTTTGGTGTGCTTTTAAGCTCACGTGAGCATGCTCAGGGTGAGTTTTTTAGGATCGTTGAATGTCCGTTGTCCGTCCACATAATTTTTTCGTTAGTTACACTCTAGCGGTCCGATTTTTGCCTCAATCATCATCAAACTTTGTCAGGATGCTTGTCCAGGTAATTGTTCCGATGAGTTCGATCATGGGTTATCTCGGATGAAAAAACTAGGTCACAGGAACTAAAAATAGAAAAATCTTCTTAACACTCTAGTGTCTACTGTTTTGATCTAAATATCCTGGAAATTGGTCTTAAAGTTTGTTTTAATAACTCCAAGGTCAAGTTTGAATATGGGTCACCTGGGGTGAAAAACTAGGTGACACCGCCCAAATAAGGTAATACCTTAATAATACTCTAGTGGTCACATTTTTGACTCCATTGTTATCAAACTTGGTCAGAATGCTTGTCTAGGTAATTGCACGGTTCGAAAAGTTCGAACATGGGTCAACTGGTCAGATGAAAAACTGGGTCACAGGAGCTAAAAATAGAAAAATCTTCTTAACACTCTAGTGGCTACAGTTTTGATCCAAATATCCTTGAAATTGGTCTGAAAGTTAGTTTTAATTACTTCTAGGTCAAGTTTGAATATGGGTCACCTGGGGTGAAAAAATAGGTGACACCGTCCAATTATGGAAAAACCTTGTTAACACTCTACGCTGTTTCTCAATAATGATATTCAATGGGGTATGCATACCGCATTTCTAGTCTGATATTGTGACCAAGGTATTTGCTGGTGGGACTGATTCTAGGATGGTATTGTTCAAAGTATATTGTGTTGGTATTTGTGTCTTCTGTTATGTGATCTGAATGACTTCACGTTTTGAAGGAATTATTAGATGTACATTCACTTAGCTTTTATTGTAATTTAGCCTACAATACTACTGGCTGAAGAGGGCTTACATCTAACTCCTCACAGTCATTTGATTGGCTTACGCTCAGATCAATGTAGCGAAGCGAAGGGAGACAACTGCGTCGGTTTCAAGGTTTCAAGGTTTATTTGAATACGTCAGGGCCCATATGGGCATGTGACAACATAAAACAGTACATACATACAAAATAATACAAAATGGCAAATGATATGTAAAAACAAAATACTACAAAATGGCAAATTATAAATGGTCATACAACTCCATGATTAAATAAAATTACAGTAATAATTGAACGGAGTTGACTGGTAATGAAGGATGAGAGAGAAAAATTAAAAATCATTGCGAGAAAAAACAAAGAGAAAAGACATAAGTCTACCAAGCTAACATTGTTTAAATTATAACATAATATTTTTGCAAAATATGGCAAGTTTCAAAAGGATATCCTTATTACTATGGTTCATTAATTTTTCAAATTTTAAAGCACTTGCATGGACGTTCATAGAAATATTTATCAAGATACAGCTTTCTTGTATTAACTAAATGTGAACATTCAAAAAGATAATGGAATTCGTCGCCTAAAGAGTTACTGGTACATAGGTTACAAGTTCTAAGTTCTCTTGGAATATCATCAAACCTTCCTTTTTCAATAGGAAGTTTGTGATTCGTACTTCTAAATTTAAAGAGAATTAAAGCTAAATTCATAGGTAACTTAATTGCTGAGGTATGGCTCAAAACAAAAATCCTGTTTTTAAATCCTGTAATTTAGACATTTACTGGAATTATTAATTGTACTTCTCCAATTTTGCATAAAATGATTACGCAGTCTTAAGTTGACAGTATTCTTGAATGAAGCAGGAGATTCCACGTTTTGATTTATCCAAAAATGCGACAATCCAAGATCATTTGAATTATTTCGAACAAAACAGACCCACTCTGATTTAATATTATTCAGAGTATATAAATTATGAGTTGTTCTATATATAGAATGCTGATTATCTTATCATGTTTAGAATTAACTATTTTACCCCAGTAATTGAGAATCTACTTTTAATTTGTGTTGATAGTGGGGTAATACCCAACTCCCCATAAATCATAACATTTGGAGTACTCTGTTTCAACTGTAGAATTATCTTTAGGTATTTTAATTGAAATTTATCCACAACACTCACATCTTCAACACCCCAAACTTCACACCCATACAACAAAATTGGTGCTATCATTGTATCAAGCAAGTACGTGTATTATGGACTAACCAGTTCTCAAACCTCTAAGCATTCAAGAGGTCTGTTAGTATAAATAGGAATATATCTTTATAAAAATTATTTACATATGTACACTTTAATCTTTATGTAACATTTCTGTAAAATTTGACTGAAATTCAACAATTAAAAAGGCTCTATTTCCATCTTGGAAAAGCATAACCCTCTCTTTTAAAACTGACATGGCCTCTTAAAATAAAGAACCTAATCTCAAACCCCTTCAAGTATCTCTAAAATTCTACTGTTGAGTTTAGCCAATGAAGTGATTGTTATATGACTATCACATGACAATGAAGTTCCCTACAGGATGCAGGTACCTGCTTTAAGATATTTTTGTCTCTAATATTCAATTTCACAAATAGTTAATGGTGTAATAATGGGACTTACAAAGGTAATAGCAATGTGTATGAAATTACGCTAAGAAATAAAATATGTTATGTAAATATTTGTTCCTATGCACTGTTTTCATTTGACATCAGCAGAAATGTCTATCAGAAACTAAGCTTTTATGCACACAAGTTCAGGACATCATAGTCACTTATATTAGAAAAATAACAGCACATGAATGAAAGGTTTGAGAATAGGTTGGGTGTGAGATTAGGTACTTATACGATAATTGCATATCTATTGGTAAATTAAGTATCCTAGATTTCCTAGCTAATGTAACAGAAATTAAACATGGCTTTACGGGCTTGATCAATAACGAATGTTTTAGTTCTGCTGAATTTACCATTAAATGAAAATTGGACACCCAAATATGAGAAATGCTCAGCAATTTCAAGGACAGTCCCTTCATAGTGAAAGTTAGGTATATTACGCAAACCTCTTTTGGTTTTCCAAAATATAATAACTTTGGTTTTATTTGTATTTACTTCAAGATTCCAAAGCTTGCAGTAGTCAGACATAGCGTTTAATGCTAGCTGAAGCTGCTGAGCGCTCTCTGACAATATTACAGTGTCATCTGCGTATAATAGTAAATACAGTTTAAGATAAACTTCCATTTCATCATCACTTAACATATCATTTATATGTGAGTTTGGGTGTTCCAGGTTCAAATCAAGTTGTGGTGTTCAACCTGTAATAAAATGGCGACTTCCTTTGCAAAATCCATAGCGATTCGGTTCCAAACCGTTAAGCGAGCTAGAAAAACGGTTAAACTCGTTGAGACAGTTACAAGAGGCTATGCACAAGTATCAGTAAGTGTATTATACTTTATGCAATGACAAATTGCACAATTACACAACAAATTGACGTGAATCGCACTTAAGATCATTCGTACTCAAGAAAGATCGACCCTTTACAGAAACATTTTTGGATGACGTTTTACTTTTTTCTGTATTATGCAAAGGCAGTTAAAATAATTGTTATACAGAAATTTTCATGAGTTTTTAAATTCTGTTTTCAATATAGCATTGGTGTATCTTCAGCAGAATCCAAATACATTGTAATTTCACCATTGAATGATTGATACGTGATAAAAATTATCAAACTTCAAGTTGTAACTGTCATATTTTTATGAGCACATGTCTACAAAATTAAAGCTAGCCACTTCCTTGTCCGAAAGGGGACCCAGTGCCTTCTCAATCAGTCAGTGTTTTGAGATAGGGGATCATGTTCTATAGTATAAAGTTAGGGGCATAGCCTACACGGATTGACAGTTTCCAAACTAGCCGATTTATAACAGGCTATCCTTATCAGGACAATTGAGAGTAAAGAGAACTGGTTGCGCATCTCTCTGTATAAAATGTATGTAAAATGATCTGACTTGTGGTAGGTTTAACTTTAACCTTAAATAATCAAGTAAATTTCAATACATTTAGTGACAAACAATGTGTGAAATTTAACCAGAGATGAACCTAAGATCACAAGCTTTTTATTGGCGTAATAAATTATAATTATTCATTAAGTCGCCCCAAACAAACTGGCAGTTTAAAAATGCCTAAATTTGCATTGTTTTAGCATTAGAGATATCGTTTTTACTCGAAGATAAGGGAAACAATTTGTATTTTTTCACCTGATTTACCTAGGTTATTTACGTAGTTCATATAGAGACTGTCAATGGGTTTATTGGCATAGCTTTCTCTTCTTCCAATTGGAAAATTGATGAAGCTGAAGACCACTGGCAAAGAACATCTAAAAAGAAAACAAGAAATGAAGCTGATACCATTAGGCCATGTTTAAAAGTCTCTGGGCTCCCTGGTAATAAGTGTTTATTTACTGAATGACGGGCATAGCCATTGTCATTAATATCAGATTATTTTGAAATAATAATTATATTGAATTGATAATTTTTTCATAAATTCATATAAAAACCATTTGTTAAGTAAGGGACGTTAAAATCTTACACCAGTTGGCAGACTTCCTGAAAGTTGAAAAAACTGTCAGACATTCGGTCTGACAAACCATGAAAATCTGTCGGACCGCAACGAAATCTGTCAGACCGAATAAAATTGATCAAAATCAAAGAAAAACTTGTGTTTGTATTTCTAAGACACTTTTTGGTTTTAATTTTTTCGCCGTAAAAATTGGCACTTTCCGTTCAGCGCATTTTCATCTCCTCCCTGTCATACACCAACGATTCATGGTCCTGCTTCCATTTGTCCTTGAATTTTGTCTCAGGTCTATTCTTTTCATCCTTTTATTGCTGTTCTGCGCGCTCCTCTGACGTAGATTTTCAATTTTTCCAAGGTTTGGCACCTTTAGCGACGCCATTTTGTATACATGCGGCTTCCATAAAAGCCGGACAGTCGGACCGATCCGGAATAAAAATCGTCCGACCTGATCAAAATGTATCGGACATGTCCTTCGGACCGACGTATTTCAGGAAGTCTGAGTTGGCATATATACATGTATCTTATTTACACTGTTTACCTTTTCACAATGATCATTTAGACTTTATGGCAGCTCTTGCACCTGATAGGATGTAAAGATAAGGCAAATATTTATATATCTGTAGTTGCTTTGGCTGACATCTACATCAGAGTATTGTGAAAACATACTGTTGAATTCTTTAAAGTTTTATAAAACTTTGTAACTTTAATCTGCAGAAAAATATGTTTTACCTTATATAGATTGCAGGTTTGCCATCATTTGTGAAAGTTGTGGAAGTTGGTCCAAGGGATGGCTTACAGAATGAGAAAGAGATGGTGCCAACTGCTGCAAAAATAGAATTGGTCAATAGGTTGTCCCAAGCTGGACTGCCCAGTATTGAAGTTACAAGCTTTGTTTCTCCAAAATGGATACCTCAGGTTTGTAGATGTTAATATTTACTTTTAGACAGCTTTGACTGTACATATTCATTTAGGCCCAATAGTTTTGCTTGATAAAATTTCAAAAAGCATTGGAATCACAGACTTTAGTTACTGATAAGCTCCGCCTCCATAGCATGCTACATGTAACATCACTTGTGTATTAAATCTTGGAATATTAAGACGTACTCTTGTTGTCTCTTCTAGTTCAAATTATACAATAGTATACTTTACTGGACATCTCATTTGAGATATAATATTCTTGATAATATACTTGTCACTAAAACAAAACAAACAACATGGTGTCAGAAAAAAATGGAAATAAATTTTTATTAACTGAAACTAAAAAAAAAAAAAAGTGAACAAAATGGCACTCTCTGGAATAAACCCACCAAACATGAACTGGGACAGTGTTAATCTACCTACAACTTGGGAAAAATTTGAACGAAATGTTAAACTAATATTCAGTGGACCCCTCAAAGAAAAATCAGAAGAAGAAAGGATTTCATATCTACTAATATGGGTAGGAGAAAAGGGGCAAGACATTATGCAATCATGGAATTTAACCGCAGATGATAGAAAAAAGATCGATACGTACTTCACAAAATTTCAAAACCACGTTCAACCTAAATTAAACCCAATTTTTGCTAGGTACCAATTCAACAACGAAAGGCAGGGTGATGAAAACATAGACTAATTCATCACAAAACTAAAATTGAAAGCCAATGAATGCAGATACCAAGAAGGAACAAAGGACGAAATGATCAGAGATCGAATTGTTTTCGGGGTAAATAACCAAAGACTGAGAGAAAAATTAATTAACGAAGGAGTTTCCTTAACATTAGACAAGGCAATCCAAATCTCACAAAATTTCGAATACTGTAAAAAGCAAATGGACATTCTTAACCCCAAGCAAGACATAAATTACGTCAAACATGGACGAAGGCAAAGTCGTGCCAAACCGGAACAAAGCGCTGCCAGGATCGACACAAAACAGAAGTCTCAAACAACTACCTGTAGAAATTGTGGAACATACCATGACATCACTCACAGAAAGAAATGTCCGGCATATGGACAGCAGTGCAAATCATGTAAAAAGTACAATCATTGGGCAAAAGTATGCCGTTCAAACAAACAGAAACATGTTCATGAATTGTCGAACAATTTAAGTGAAAATAGTGATGATTCTTGTATGGATAACTATTTCATTGATACGGTAAGTCACAAAACATCGCCAGCCCCAGATCGCGCGTTTGTTGACATTAAGATTGGCCCGAAATGCCAAAACATTAATTTCAAACTTGATACAGGGAGCAGCGTTAACATACTCTCTAAGCGCAAATTTGAATCGCTCAACATGAGAATCCCTTTGCAGGCCCCCGATTCTCAACTTATCTCTTACTCAGGTGATACAATAAAAGTTATAGGAAAAATCAGTTTAACCTGTAGCTATCGTACCGTGCAAGTTACTGTAGACTTCTATGTCGTTAACAGTGACGCACCACCGCTTATAGGATTACAGACATCCATTGACCTTGGGTTAATTAAACTCACATATGACATAAACTGCCAAAATACTCAGTACATGACTAAAGAGTCAGTAATGTCTGAGTACGGTGATTTGTTCAGGGGTGTAGGCATACTCCCTGGTAAAAGCAAATTACACCTGCGTGATGACGCTATTCCAGTAATTACACCTCCGAGACGTGTACCGGAAGCGCTCAAATCGCGACTTAAGCTAGAGCTTGAGCAAATGGTCAAAGACGAAATTATAACGCCAGTAACGGAACCTACGGACTGGGTACACCCTATTGATGTGGTCGAAAAACCGAACGGAAAATTACGTATTTGCTTAGACCCAAAACAGCTCAATGACGCAATACGTAGACCTCATTATGTCACATCAACACTTGATGACGTAACAGCAAAGCTCGCTGGAGCTGAATACTTTAGCATGTTAGATCTTACTCATGCATATTGGTCTGTACAACTAGACGATCAATCGTCTTGCGCCACAACCTTCGCTACTCCTTTCGGTAGATATAGATACTTAAGGTTACCATACGGTATATCATCATCAAGTGATATATTTTGTCAAAAGGTCAATCAGATATTCGAAGGAATAAATGGAATACACCCTCTTGTTGATGATATTTTAATATGGGGAAACACGCAAGGTGAACATGACAAACGTCTAACACAGATTTTATTACGTGCGCGCGAGCAAGGTATCAGGTTTAATGAGCAAAAATGCACAATTGGCGCCAAATCAGTACCATTCTTTGGTCATATCATTACGGAAAGTGGGTTAAAGGCTGACCCGTCTAAGATTGAAGCAATTATAAAATTGCCAATCCCCAATAACAGCGAAATGGTCTAAAGGCTTTTGGGAATGGTCAATTATCTCTCTAAATTCGCGCCAAATCTAGCAGAAGTTACAGCCCCCTTACGGAGCCTCTTGAAAAAAGATACAGAGTTCATATGGGATCATGTTCATGACCGAGCATTTTCTCAAGTCAAATATATTATAACACAGGCACCAGTATTAGGTTACTATGACCCGACAAAGCCGCTTATACTGGAAACGGATGCTTCAAAATTCGGAGTCGCTTGTTGTTTATTTCAAGACAATAGACCTATTGCATTTGCAAGCAAAAGCCTGACGCAAACTGAAATCGGTTATGCTGTCATTGAAAAAGAAATGCTTGGAATTTTGTTCGGATGCAAACGGTTTCATCAATTCACTTATGGTAGAGAAGTTATCGTACATTGCGATCACAAACCAATATCTGCCATTATGAAAAAACAATGTCCGCAGCACCGCCTAGGTTATCTAGAATGCTACTAGCTCTGTCTTAGTATCAGTTAATCGTAAAGCACATTCCTGGTAAAGAAATACCAGTTAGTGACTGCCTATCACGCCAAAGTCTCCCTGATACATACTTAAATATGTCAGACGAGCTTGATAATTACGTGCATACCGTTCAAAAACAATTGCACATTACCGACCAACGAATAGAAAATATTAGCGCCGAAACGTGCAAAGACGCACAAATGAAAATTCTGAAAAAGACTATATTAAACGGTTGGCCAGAATCTAGATCAATGTGCGAGCAATCAATCCTTGATTTCTGGAACCACCGCGATGAGATAAGCGTAGAAAATGACCTGATATTTCGAGGTCATACGATTGTAATACCGAAAATTTTGAGAAATGAACTTGTACAGAAAGTTCATACAGGTCACATGGGAATTACGAAAACACTTGAACGTGCTAAAGATTCAATATTCTGGCCAGGCATGTCCAAGCAAATTAAAGAATATGTTAGCAAATGTAGCATATGTCTTACATACCGAGACGCAAACACAAAAGAACCGCTTATGACTACAGAATTCCCCGACAGACCTTACCAAAAAATAGCAGCAGACCTGTTCCATTTTCAAGGTAAAGAGTATCTATTGACTATAGATTATTATTCACGATTTTTTGAAATAGACCATTTACAAAACTCAACATCAAAAACAGTCATTCTGAAACTTCAGAAACACATGTCGAGACTGTCAATACCTGAAGTCTTTGTCTCAGACAATGGTAATCAATTTTCAAGCTCCGAATTCAAAGAATTCGCTAAAGAGTGGGGTTTCGAGCACAGAACTTCATCCCCCGGATACCCCCAGTCGAACGGTCTTGCGGAAAAAGGCGTAGGTATCGCAAAAAAACTAATGCAAAAGGCTAAAGATACAAACACAAACATTTACATTGCATTATTAGAATATCGTAATACACCTCTTGAATGCGGATATTCTCCGAGTCAACTGTTAATCGGCCGGAGAACTAAATCCGTTGTGCCAGTTACAAATAAAGCACTGGTACCCATTTTAGTAAATAACTCAAAAGTGCGCAGTCTAATGAAAAAATCGAAAGACAAACAAAAGGTCAATTACGACAAAAATGCAAAATATTTGCCACCTTTGTCCTTGAATCAATCAGTACGCATAAAAATAGGAAAAACTTGGAAACGCGGGAAAATAGTAAAAGTACATAGTGACCGCTCCTATCATAAACAACTTGCTGACGGCAGCATATATCGGAGAAATCGGTCAGTATTACGCAAAAGTCCGGAAGACACAACCGATATTGAATCATTTCATGCGCAAGTCTTATATCATGATAAAAATTCAAGTACCCCTGAATTACCTCTCGAGGAAAATAACTCATCTCAGGAACAAAATGACCCGCCGATGAACTCGCGTGCTAGAACAAGGGCTGGACGATTGTTGCGTGGCAATCCGAAGTATGATAATAATGAATGGGTTAGATAATAACAGTTATTGAAAATAATGAGTTTAAAGTATTTTGTTATCACAGTAATATACAGTGACTATCAAAAAAATAAAGAACTAAACTATGTCACGTAGAGAAAATTAATAAACAGTTCAATCAGTATTATTGAAATTAGCTATGAATATTATTTTCTAAGCATGCATTATTATTTAATAACATAAATGATTTAAAATAAAAGAAGGAGATGTTCTATATTGATATATATTGAAACAGACTTTAGTTACTGATAAGCTCCGCCTCCATAGCATGCTACATGTAACATCACTTGTGTATTAAATCTTGGAATATTAAGACGTACTCTTGTTGTCTCTTCTAGTTCAAATTATACAATAGTATACTTTACTGGACATCTCATTTGAGATATAATATTCTTGATAATATACTTGTCACTAAAACAAAACATACAACAGTTTTTAGCTCGACTATTCGATAAGAATAAGTAGAGCTATTGCAGTCACCCGAGCGTGGGCGTCGGCGTAACCACTTATGTTAAAGTTTTTGTAATAGTTCAAATATTTTCAAAGTCCATAGACATATGGCTTTGAAACTTTGCACACTTGTTCACCATCATGACCCCAACCTGTAGACAGGAGGAGGTTTTTCTATCAAGCATTTTGACAGAATTATGCCCCTTTTTCGACTTAGAATTTACGTTAAAGTTTTTGTAATAGTTAAAATATTTTCAAAGTCCATTGACATATGGCTTTGAAACTTTGCACACTTGTTCACCATCATGACCCTAACCTTTAAACAGGAGGAGGTAACTCTATCAAGCATTTTGACAGAATTATGCCCCTTTTTCGACTTAGAATTTACGTTAAAGTTTTTGTAATGGTTCAAATATTTTCAAAGTCCATTGACATATGGCTTTGAAACTTGACACACTTGTTCACCATCATGACCCCAACCTGGAAACAGGAGGAGGTAACTCTTTCAAGCATTTTGACAGAATTATGCCCCTTTTTTGACTTAGAATTTACGTTAAAGTTTTTGTAATGGTTCAAATATTTTCAAAGTCCATTGACATATGGCTTTGAAACTTTGCACACTTGTTCACCATCATGACCCCAACCTGTAAACAGGAGGAGGTAACTCTATCAAGCATTTTTTTTACGATCAAGCACTAAGAATAGTCGAGCGTTGCTGTCCTACCGACAGCTCTTGTTTAGATATCTTAAGAATTGCATTGGGCTCATATTGTGCTGTACCTTCTTAGATGAAATTCTGAATATTAAAATAAAGAAATTGTTATGTTAATACTCTATGAAAATTATTTGGGGAGCACAAATAGTGCCTACATGTAACTACCAGTATTATAGTTTGTTGTGCTGTCATACTTTTTGCACAGCATCTTTATTTATTGACAGATAACAATGTTTTTTCCACATTGCTTTGCAATGTATTGTTACTTGAAGCTGGCCACTTCAGCATTGAGAAAAACTCACTTATGTCACCGATACTTTTGTTTACTATAATGTTACTGCCATGCCTAATTTAAATGTATAACAGGTGGCTACAAAATGTCATATGATAAGAGTTAATGTTGAATAGTTTTATGCTTAGTGACTTGAAATTTAACTTACCTTAGAGATATACTATGCTCAAATTTGATATTTGAAACTATATTTAATTGCTACACAGTCTCTTTTTTATACGCCCGTTTGAAAAACGGGACGTATTATGGGAACGCCCCTGGCGGGCGGGCGGCGTCCAATTTTGTCCGGAGCATATCTCCTACATGTATGGAGGGATTTTAATGAAACTTCATATAAATGTTCACCACTATGAGGAGCAGTGTCGCGCACATGAACCAGGTCTCTAGGTCAAAGGTCAAGGTCACACTTAGAGCTCATTGAAAAATGCTTGTCCGGAGCAAAACTTCCACATGTATAGAGGGATTTCAATATTACTTGGCACAAATGTTCACCATTGTGAGGCGGAGTGTCGGGTGCAAGATTCAGGTCCTTGCGGCCAAGGTCAAGGTCACACATAGAGGTCAAAGTTCAGATAAAAATATGAAGATGTGTATATGGACCATTTAGTCATCATTTATTGAGGGATAGTAACACAAATGGTCATTATCAAGACTATGGCTGTGATACATATAATTTAGGTCAATATATACAAGGTCAAGGTCACTAAAGATGATGAAATATCCAGATTTTGTAAATAGAATTTAATCAAAGGGAGACAACAAAGTTATTACTTTGTTCATAAATGACTTACACAATTACTCCCCTTGATCTATTTTCACTTTCAATTCTAAAAATAGAATTTAATCAAAGGGCATGAAATAATCCTCTTTCTTGGACTTGAGTATGTTCTAAAGAATGTAACATTTATTTACACATGTTTCATTCATTGGTCAAGATTCTTAACTGTGATAACTATGGTGTTCTGTAGACTTGGTATTTGTTCATAAAGATCATACAGTAATTACCTTATCAAATGTAAATACTTTCTCATAGAAATTTAATTATATTTTAATTTTCAAGTAAATATCAGTTCAGCTCATTCAAAGATTAAGAATTGTAATGAAATGTATTTCCCTAGAATAAAATCTTAAATCAGAATTTTTTAGTTATTAAATTACTTGTACTTTTTATATGCCCGTTTAAAAAAAGATAAAAATATGAAGATGTGTATAGGGACGATTTAATCATCATTTATTGAGGGATTGTAACACAAATGGTCATTATAATGACTACGGCTGTGACACATGTACATTAGGTCAATATATGCAAGGTCAAGGTCACTAAAGATGGTGAAATATCCAGATTTTGTCTGGAGCATATCTCCTACATGTATGGAAGAATTTTTATAATACTTTATGGAAATGTTCACCACCATGATATGTATTGCTCCATGCATGATCCAGGTCTCCAGGTCAAAGGTCAAGGTCACACTTAGAGCTCATTGAAAAACGCTTGTCCGGAGCAAAACTTCTACATTCATAGGGGGTTTTCA
Source organism: Ruditapes philippinarum (assembly GCF_026571515.1). Taxonomy (NCBI): domain Eukaryota; kingdom Metazoa; phylum Mollusca; class Bivalvia; order Venerida; family Veneridae; genus Ruditapes; species Ruditapes philippinarum. Next base: position 46,149 of record NW_026864188.1, read on the forward strand.
ATATAACTTGGCACAAATGTTCATCATTGTGAGGCTGAGTGTCGCATGCAAAATTCAGATCCCTGCGACCAAAGTCAAGGTTACACATAGAGGTCAAAGTTCAGATAAAAATTTGAAGATGGTTATAGGGACCATTTAGTCATCATTTATTGATGGATTGTAGCACAAATGGTAACTATCATGACTACAGGTGTTACACATTTAATTTAGGTTAATAGTGGAAGGTCAAGGTCACTGGAGATGATGAAATATCCAGATGTTGTCCGGAGCATATTTTCTACATGCATGGAGGAATTTTAATGTTACTTTTATAGAATTGTTCACCACCATGAGACGTAGTGCCCTGCACATAAACCAAGTCTCTAGGTCAAAGGTGAAGGTCACAGTTAGAGCTCATAGAAAAACACTTGTCTGGAGCAAAACTTCTACATGCATAGAGGGATTTCAATATAATTTGGCACAAATGTTCATCATTGTGAGGCTGAGTGCCGTGCATAAAATTCAGGTCCCTGCGACCAAGGTCAAGGTCACACATTCAGTGCATATCTTCCCTATTGATTTGTTTTAAGGTTCATTTAACAACACAGTGCCAAGAATAAAAACTTGCTTGCTAGATAACACTTATCCATAATGCCCCCATCTCCATCTAAAGCTTTTTCGTAAACGGGCGTATTTTGTGACTATGGCACCCTTGTTTATGTATAAAACTAACAATCATGTTTTGACTTCACATAAAGTAAAGAAATGTTTTAAACTCTACACACTATAGGTAAATGCAATATGAATATATAGTGTCATTAACAAAACTGGCAGTTTGTTTTTTAAACAAGGACCAACTTTACTTGACCCGTTATAGGGAATCCTGTGCATTATTTGTACATTCTTTTATACAAAATATTCAGTGAGTATTTCATAGATTTTAATAAGTTTCTGCGATTAAAGAATTTTACTCAGAGGTCAGCCTAGTATATATCTTAAACTTAATTTAACTTATCTTTAACTAATTGTAACTTATATTTGACTTATTTGAACTTATCTTTGACTTATCTTTACTTATCTTAGCTTATCTTAATCTTATCTTTAACTTATCTTTAACTTATCTTCATGTAGATGGCAGATCATGGTGATGTTATGAGAGGCATAGAAAGGCATAAAGACATTGTTTACTCAGCGTTAACACCAAACCTGAAGGGATTTGAAGCTGCGGTAGGTTGTCTGTGTTTTGTTTTTTTACTTTCAATTTGTTTCTGTGTCACTATAATCAGGGATATATTCACATTATCTGTTACGGTGCATCAAAGTTGTGTATTCCTTAACATGAGTCATGACTGCATATTGAATTTGAATATATATATATATGTACATGTATTGTTATTTACTTGTCAGATTTTAAGAAATCACTCTAAACATGTATATATATTTGTACAGTATTTGCCAGATTTATATATATTTGTACAGTATTGTGCATTACTTTTGTGTACACGATTATCTTGAAGGACAAAGGTTAAGCATTTAGGTTGGAGACATAAACCCATGCGGTAATGTTAACACAATTGGTGCTTATATTTCAGTTAGAGGCTGGCGTTAATGAGGTGGCTATATTTGGCGCTGCTTCTGAAAGCTTCAGCAAGTGAGTAGCTTATACATCATTCTTTCAATTTTTGGTTTATACAGACTTTATTTTAGTTTGATTGTGTAGGAAGCTATAAGCTTATAGAAACACTTTCTAATCCGTTCCTGGAATCAACCAGTACAGTGAGCAATGTGTGAAAAGTTCCTTGCTCAAGGAAGCAGTGACTTGTTCCTGACTGGGTTTGAACCCATGCAGCTTACGATCATTAGGTTTCTAGACTCACATGTTAATTAACCACTCGGCCATGCTGCCACTTAACATTTGAGAGATGGCATGGTTTAATTCTAACACGGTTTATGTAATATGATGACTTTCAAACTTCACCAGTGTAGAAAAACCTTGAATATCCCTCTCAGTGTTGTATCAGGCACAAACAAATTCACCAAATTGCCTGAAACCAAAATGAATAGCTTTCTAACATCAACAACAATGTCCCTAATGAAATTCTAGCCATGTTGTGAGGGGCATGTAATTCTAAGTCAGAACTTTTAATCAATCTAGCTACTAATACACTATGTACTTGCAGTATTTGACTAACATGAGAGCTATAAGTCTATTTTTACAGAAACGGAAGAAAACACCTTATTCCCTTCTGTTTATTACAGATATCTAGCTGTCTTGAATCTAGAGTTTTCTGTTTAGGCATTTCTCTATTCAGAGAAAAACTCCATTTGATATTTTCATCTTTTTAGCTGGACTATTTGATAAGAATAAGTAGAGCTATTGCAGTCACCCGAGCGTCGGTGTCAGTGTCGGCGTCTGCGTCGGCGTAACCACTTATGTTAAAGTTTTTGTAATAGTTCAAATATTTTCAAAGTCAATTGACATATGGCTTTGAAACTTTGCACACTTGTTCACCATCATGACCCCAACCTGTAGACAGGAGGAGGTAACTCTATCAAGCATTTTGACAGAATTATGCCCCTTTTTCGACTTAGAATTTATGTTAAAGTTTTTGTAATACCTCAAATATTTTCAAAGTTCATTGACATATGGCTTTGAAATTTTGCACACTTGTTCACCATCATTACCCCAACCTGTAAACAGGAGGAGGTAACTGTATCAAGCATTTTTTTTTACTATCAAGCACTAAGAATAGTCAAGCGTTGCTGTCCTACCGACAGCTCTTGTTACTTGTATAATTGTATATATCAAGGGTTTGACCGCAAAATTACAGTAACTTATATGAAATACAACACTTACAACAGTGTTGCAATCAACCCTCGAATAATAATATTTCGTACATTGAATCTATTTATAATGTTGGTATGAAAGAACTATTATATCATTCACATTTCAGGAAGAATATAAACTGCTGTATTGAGGAAAGTTTGAACAGATTTGATGCTGTCATGAATGCAGCAAAGTCAGCAAATATACCTGTAAGAGGGTGAGAGACATCATTGTTCTTTACTTATTTATTTTCTCTGATCATTTTATTACCTTGTTTCAAAGTAGTATTATTAAAACTATTTTGATAGCAGCATTGCCATGGTCGTCATAGTGCAAAAACTGTGTTTTCCTAGAACTTGCCATAAGGTTATGATAACAATTTATTTTTACTGTTTTTTGAATTTTATTAAATTTTTCATAAGATGAACACAATACGCTTTATACCATTTAATGAAGGTGCATAGCTAAGTGAAAAGTATATCTAGATAAAATCTTGAACATTCACAATCACGCAGTTATTCATCAAAACAAAATGTGAATTCTTTTACAGCCATAACACCATGAAATTGAATTTCATATTTATTCTTTTAGTCTTTGCCCTCAAGAGACAAATGTTATCACCGCATTCTCATATTTTATCAAACTCGTATCATAAAACAAACTAACTAGACTTTTCCACCTGATTGTTTTGCCTATGTTTCTTACATTTTCAGTTATGTATCATGTGTATTAGGCTGTCCTTATGAGGGAGATATTGCAGTTGATAAAGTTGCACAGGTGATATTATTGTTCAGTTTGTTCTTAATGTAACAATGATCAAACTTAGGAATGCTACCAAGTTATAATAAATATAATATTGGGAATATGTACAGTCTCTAGATATATTCATGCCCACAAGTTTGCATTTAGTACAAACCGTAAGGTCAAAGAACAGATATCATTTGAAGGGGAAGTAAAACATGATGAAAGGGAAGTAACTGTGTCATTTTAGGAAGACAGAGTTACACTTCCTGTTATAATTTCAGCTTATGGTAAAACATTATTTCATCAAAGTAGCAGCATAAATGTGTTATAAGTGGAGTGCTTACAAATGGAAATAATCTGGTGTTTACAAAATGGAATAGGAATAAGAAATGATTATAATTTAAATTTACTCCTTAAAACACTTTGCTTAACTTTAGTCTGAACTTAAAAAGTCAGTTTTTTTTTTTTTTAAAGACATAAATTTCATCATTAAATTAATTAATTTTTTTCAGTTTTTTTACCTTGACAATTGCAAAGAATAGGGAGAGCTCTTGCACATTCTCAGGCATTGGTGTCTACTTTGCTTGCAAAACATGGATTTTCACTGTATAATGGCCCTTTATGAGGCTGTTTTATTATCAAGCACTGAGAATAGTCCTACCAACAGCTTGTGTTACCTTAAAACTGGTCGTATTTGAAAACAACAAAAAAACAGACTGCAACAAACAGTAGCAAAAAATGTGTTGTCATGACAACGAATTAATGTTATTTTTAGCTCACCTGAGCATATGCTCAGGTGAGCTATTGGGATCACTCTTCGTCCGTCGTACATTGTCCGTTCACACTTTTCAAACGACATCTCCTCTGAAACCATAAGGCAGATCATAATAAAACTTCACAGGGATGTTCCTTGTGTGAAGCCTTAACAAAGCCTTGTTCAAAGAATTCCATTCCATGCAGAACTCTGGTTGCCATGGCAACCAAAAGAAAAAACTTTAAACATCTTCTTCTAGATAAACAATTTTCTTTTAAAGAACCCAAAAAGCTAGAGCTAAGATATTTAGCATGAAACATCTTCTAATCAGTGTCTACCAAGTTTGTTCAAATAAAAGCCCTGGGGTCAAAATTGGCCCAGCCCCAGGGGGTCATTGATTTTCCCTATATGCATATAGTAAAAACTTAAAAAAATTTCTTTTAAAGATCCCAAAGAGCTAGAGCTAAGATATTTAGCATGAAACATCTTCTTATGGGTGACTACCAAGTTTGTTCAAATACAAGCCCTGGGGTCAAAATTGGCCCCGCCCCAGGGGGTCATTGATTTTCCCTATATGCATATTGTAAAAACTTAAAAAAATCTTCTTTTAAAGAACCCAAAAAGCTAGAGCTTAGATATTTGGCATGAAACATGTTCTAATGGATGTCTACCAAGTTTGTTCAAATAAAAGCCCTGGGGTCAAAATTGGCCCCGCCCCAGGGCGTCATTGATTTTCCATATATGCATATAGTAAAAACTTAAAAAAATTTCTTTTAAAGAACCCAAAGAGCTAGAGCTAAGATATTTAGCATGAAACATCTTCTAATGGGTGTCTACCAAGTTTGTTCAAATAAAAGCCCTGGGGTCAAAATTGGCCCCGTCCCCAGGGGGTCATTGATTTTCCCTATATGCATATAATAAAAACTTCAAAAAATCTTCTTTTAAAGAACCCAAAGAGCTAGAGCTAAGATATTAAGCATGCAACATCTTCTAATGAGTGTCTACCAAGATTGTTCAAATAAAAGCCCTGGGGTCAAAATTGGCCCCGCCTGGGCTGACATTGATTTTCCTTATATGTGTATAGCAAAAACTTAAAAGTCTTCTTTGAAAAAACCCGAATAGCTAGAGTTTAGATATTAAGTAGGGATGTCATTCGGAGTCCGGATATCCGAACGTTCGGATCACGATTCGGTGTCCGGAGCCAATTTTCGGATCCGGATGTTCGTAAAAAATATTTCAGAATATTGAGAAAATGTGATAAAAACATGCGTTGAGATAATCGGCGTAGACATGGTGTTGACACCATATTGTATATTGTACCTTAGTTTGACAATACAGGTCATAATATCTGCAGACCGCAAAAAAATCAATAATAACTATAATAATTACGAGTAAGATATGACACATGTTGTTAATCTATATTAAACACCAAACAAATATAAGTTTTGTTGGATTCAAGATGAATATTCCTGTGCGATTGTCATCGGCAACATTTTTTATGTCCAAATTTAAATATTTAATAAGGCTATTATTTTTATATATATTTCGGCTTACCGACCTGTCGACTCCTTATTTTGAGAAAATAAAAAATCGGCAGAAATATAATAATCAAACCAAGAAATGCACTTACGAATAATAATATGACCATTATCACATTTTATATTGAAATTGATATGATAATTATCCGACAAAATAACTTTCTACTTTAGTATTAATCCAACATATGCATTTTAAGAACAATTTATTCACAATTTTTTTCACTTATGAACACTTAAAATGTGTGTAATTCATGTAAGTTTCGGCAACTTCTTTGATGATTTGGAATCAAACAGCCAGGGCTACATGTTGGTAAACATCAAAGATTTGCAGTTTCTTTTGAAAAGCCGGCTACACATCTGTCAAAAGTCATTGTGTGTAAATTGTATAGATGTTATTGAACAATGGAAACATTACATTTATTTTTTTACGGGTGTTATTTTGTTTTCCCAAATGTGAGCGAGTGTTATTGTGTATTTATAAAGCAATGCTTGAGGAATTGAGACAATCGGCAATGAATTTCTTTTTCGTTTCTATTGAAATCGTATAAAGTACTATATTATGCACTAAATTTATCTATAAAGAAAAAATAAAATCAATAACGAAAAATTTTTTATTAAAAAGGAAGTAAAACGAAAGACTACACTTTGAAAAAGGTCGTGAAAAAATGGTTACGTCATATCAGCCAACAAAGAATATAACAAAGATCCGAACATCCGGATGTATCCGGATGTCTGATTCGGATATCCGGGTGGCCGTTTCGGCTCCAGATGATGTCCCTAATGTTAAGCATGAAACATTTTCTAGTAAGTGTGTACAAAGATTGTTCAAATAAAAGCCCTTGGGTCAAAACTGGCCCTGCCCCAGGTGTGTAATTGTTTTTAACTATATGTGTAAAGAAAAAAACTTGACCAGCTAGACCTTAGATGTTAAGCATGAAATATCTTCTAATGGGTGTCTACCAAGTTTGTTCAAATAAAAGCCCTGGGGTTTAAACTGGCCCCGCTCCGGGGGCCTATATACAGGTGAGCGACTTCAGGGCCATCATGGCCCTCTTGTTCATTCTAGGAGCATTATCCTATGCCGTACGGTACTATTTGCAGCATGTTCAATAAATTTTCTACATTTCAATAATTGTGAGATACATTTTATATTTTCACTGATGAATTTCAATATATTACTTAAACACACATGACAAAATTTATTTTTGTATTCGAAGGTTATATTTAAATGTTAAATTTTGTTGTAGGTATGTAAATCACTGTATGATATGGGATGTTACGAGATATCACTCGGAGATACTATAGGTGTTGGCACTCCAGGGGCGATGAAAAATTTGATCTCGGAAGTCTCGAAAGTGGTACCAGTACAGAAACTAGCTGTACATTGTCACGATACGTATGGTCAGGCTCTAGCTAACATTTTAGCAGCTTTACAGGTATATTATTATGATAGACTTAGTCCGGAATAAAATAATTTGGGTTTTCTCAGTTAATCAGGGAGTACAAACAAATTTTTAAAGTTACAGCTTCGATTGTTATGTGCAATATAGATTTTTGTGTGTGTCTTATTACTGAACAAGTGATATAGAAAACTCAAATATTGTCAAAGTATTGGTTGATACTTATAAAATCTCTACATTTATTGAAATCATGAATTTATTTTCTATTTTTCCTTTACTAAGGCAAATATTAGCCACCTGACCTACCTTGACCTAATCCTGTTCTCCCCTTGTGGGGCAAAGGACATCCACAACAGCTCTCCATCTGGGTTGGTTCATCGCCTGCACAGGTCATGTTCCAAGTTTTCAGCTCAGCGCCTATTGTTCGTCTCCAGGTGGTTGTTGGTCACATTAGCCTGGTAGTTTAGTATGGTAATTTTATAGTGAATATGGTATCATATTAGTAAAGGTTTCACACTGTATAACTGTCATAACTGATGTCAGGATATTGTTTTTTTATTGTAGATGGGGATAAGTGTGGTGGATAGCTCTGTAGCGGGACTTGGAGGGTGCCCCTATGCCAAGGGTGCTAGTGGAAATGTGTCTACAGAAGATGTTGTTTATATGTTACATGGTCTAAATATTAAAACAGTAAGGACTCTTGAAATAATAAGAAATATAAATAGATATTTTATTAAAGCATGACTGATATAATAAGAGTAATGATACTCAGTACTTTCTGCAAGCCATTGTGGTCATTAAAAAATACTAGCACAGAATTAGCTGCTAACTAGTTTTGTCAAACCATTCTACTCAAATGTTCTTTAAAATCAGTTTGGAGTGATTTAATGATGAGTACTTTCAAAGCTCAACTGGCTACATGATAATTGATGGAGAACACTGACTTTTGTACTTAATTACAGTGTAGTAAATATGATTTTATCTATATTGTTGGATATAGAGCTAGGCTAAAGCTCTATACTGATGACAAGGGCTAATCACTTTTGATTCCTGCAGAATAAGAGTGAAATAGGATTTGATAGAATTAAACTTTAAAGCTGCACACCTCCAGATGAACCAAAATATTTTCAAGAAAATCAAACATGAGAAAAAAAAGTACTGAGATTTAAAGAAAAAGAAAAATATTCAAGATAAAAGTAATGATTTCCATGTTATATGCAATTTATATCATATTTTTATGCATTAAAAGTATATTCAATTCATTTAAAGGATTGCACCAAATGGTTATTTCTCTTATTATTTCAGGGTATAAATATACAGAAGCTGATAGAAGCTGGACAATTTATATCTCGAACTCTTGGTCGACCAACACATTCCAAGGTTGCCCAGGCGACCAAATCATCTCTTTGAACAGCTGGACTTTTCATTATAGGAGTAGCATGTTATAAGAGTAGTAACAATATATTCAAGAAATAATATCTCCCAAACAGTGATTTAATCGCTCAATAAAATCACTATTTGTGGAGTTCAGATGCGAATAATTATATCATGAGGGTGCAGCCCGAGTGATATAATGATGCGTATCAGAACGACAAGCAGTGATTTTATCAAAAGATAAAATTTGGATATATTATTTTGATTCTAACACGACATCAACAAATAAATGCTGCCGTTCCTGATATTAAGCTCAACTGCGCCTGATTTGTTTCCGTACTTATTTTCAGCCCGTCAAATTTTTAGTGGTTATTACATGTATAATGATTATGTCACATGTCTAAATATAGGATGCTAAACAGTGATTTATTGCAAAATAACACACTTTTTCAGTTCTTCTATGTTCAATAGGGAAAAATGCGGTCGTGTTAGAATATATTATAAAGTCTAATCTTGTATGTTAAATATGATGTATATAAATTACATGAAATCTTACCTGCTAGGTTTATACATGCAATGAATTGTAAGGTATTAACAAATATTGGGAGTATTGTAGTATCCAGTTTTGAAACAGATTTTCAAAATTGTTGGGTAATAAGCTGGTTAATACTTGTTATAATCATATTAATTTTTGTTGGTTGTTACTTGTTGTGATTAGAATATAGAAGAAATGGTATTGTAAAAATTATTTGTGTCCATTAGATTTTAGGATGTAAGTTTGAAAGAACGTTATTTTACAAACTAGTTTAAACTTGTGTTTCAATCATATTTGTTGATTGTTACTTCTTAGGATTAGAATGTAGAACAAAAGAGATTGTAAATTTGTTTGTGTCTATTACATTTAAGCACATAAGTTTGAAAGAATGTTTACAAGGAATGATTGTTTATAAATGTTAAAATTTCGATGAATCATCATAAAAACAGTCATTGACTAGAATGTCACTTTTCTTATGATATAATATCATGAATTAGGCAACTGTGGGAACTAGTCATATTTTAAATACGGTGCATAATTTTCTAGCTTATAGCCAAGTCTCTTTGTTATTGATACAATATAATGAAACTGTTTATTTGTTTTGTTTTTTAATTGTTAAATGTTTTATAACTGTGAAAGGTATAAATTATAATGAGGACATTGTTCCCAGCACATAACTTTCAGCCACCAAGGTATTAATTTGTTATTGTTTTGAAATGAAACACGAAAGTTTCTACAGATTGTTAATATTTTTGCACTTGAATTATTTTTCTGATAAGAAGGGAAACTTAAGTTTTTAGCTCGACTATTCGATAAGAATAAGTAGAGCTATTGTAGTCACCCGAGCTTCGGCATCCGCGTCGGCGTAACCACTTATGTTAAAGTTTTTGTAATAGTTCAAATATTTTCAAAGTCCATTGACATATGGCTTTGAAACTTTGCACACTTGTTCACCATCATGACCCCAACCTGTAGACAGGAGGAGGTAACTCTATCAAGCATTTTGACAGAATTATGCCCCTTTTTCGACTTAGAATTTACGTTAAAGTTTTTGTAATAGTTCAAATATTTTCAAAGTCCATTGACATATGGCTTTGAAACTTTGCACACTTGTTCACCATCATGACCCCAACCTTTAGACAGAAGGAGGTAACTGTATCAAGCATTTTGACAGAATTATGCCCCTTTTTCGACTTAGAATTTACGTTAAAGTTTTTGTAATAGTTCAAATATTTTCAAAGTCCATTGACATATGGCTTTGAAACTTTGCACACTTGTTCACCATCATGACACCAACCTGTAGACAAGAGGAGGTAACTCTATCAAGCATTTTGACAGAATTATGCCCCTTTTTCGACTTAGAATTTACGTTAAAGTTTTTGTAATAGTTCAAATATTTTCAAAGTCCATTGACATATGGCTTTGAAACTTTGAACATGACCCCAACCTGTAAACAGGAGTAGGTAACTGTATCAAGCATTATTTTTTACTATCAAGCACTAGAATAGTCGAGCGTTGCTGTCCTACCGACAGCTCTTGTTTTGTTTGTTCTTTTCCTTAAGCTAATACATATCTTCTTGACTTTGATATCAACTTTTTAGACTTTTCTTTCGAAAGAGTATTTTTTTAGCTAGGTAGAATTAATAATAGTATTATTAAAGTGACATTATACGAATATTTTCACTATTATTTTGACCTGATTCAGCCATACAATTCAAAAGATTGACTAAAAATTCTTTAATGGTGACAGACCAATAAATGATTATGACAAATATTCAGGATGAAATATAAAGTTGCCCGAAATATAATAAGGCTGCCCCGCTCTTTTTATCAACTGAACATTACCAATAGTTTCTAATAATATTTATATTATAGAAAAATCTGTGGGTCATGTGGATTATTGGGTATTCATGCAAATTATAAAATTATGTAAAAAAAAAGTATATGTATATCCAAATATATTGATAAAATATTTATTGTATATAATTACAGTCCGGCCCTGGTTATTCGACAACCCTTTATTCGAATACCCGGCATTATTCGAAGTAGATCGGCGGTCCCGTTTTTATCTCTATATAGACCAATATAAATACGAGCGTATTATTCGAAATGAATTATCCGAATACCTCCTATTTTTCGTAGTAAAATTTCGGTCCCGATTATACAATTATGAAAGAATTTCACACCTATTATTCGAAGCCAGCCTAATTATTATTCGAAGTCAGACTAATTGACGCAGATCCACTCGCTGACCGGTGGACTTGTGAAAAATATCAACAGTCATGCGTGTATTTAGACAATCATGATAATAACTCTTTGTGTGTTTTTTAATCAATTTAATTATCGAAAATGAAATTAAAGCTATGCACCGTGTCCGATTTTGTTACTGTTATTGCTTGAAGATGACAGCAATAATTTTCATACATAACGTATAATATGAATTTGTCAAAACAATCAAAACATTTTTTTCATTAATTGTAACGCTACATGAGAGCCTTTATCCTTAATCGAAAATACCAGAGTTTAGCTGTAAATGTAGTGACAACACGGCAATTATCAAGGCTTTGCGCGAAACGAAACGATACATAATTTAGAATAAAATGCAAGTATTTATGTCTTCAATGTCAATACAATAATTTTTACGCATCTTTTCTTTAATATTTATTTTTCTCGATTGATTACAGGGAGTAAGTGTGTTGTAAACGGTAGTTTTGCTATGATTGGTCAAAGTGGAGTAGTTTTCGTCTATCACAATATTTCGATTTCAATTATTCGAACCCATCGATTATTCGAAGTAACTATTCAGTCCCAGACACTTCGAATAAACGGGGTTGGACTGTATGTATACTTTTTGTGTTTATTGTGAAGGATGTTGTTTGTTTTTTTTTGTGATTTACTCAGAATTTGATTTATCAATTCTTGGTGTACATTATTTTCTTTTTAAGAACATTTTTTATGAAACTGTGCTGTTAGATTTTAGTGGCATTTATTTACTGTGATATATATTTTGTTAAGAGATTGAACCATTTTAATTACCAGAATTGAATTATAAAGTGGTAAATTATTAAAAGTGACAAAATATTTCAATTTTTTGTATCATTTCTATGTTGCCTGCTACAAAGTAGCGAAAACATACAGGGATCACTTTTCTGTCATCCCTCTGTCAGAGCTTACATTTGGATACTTAAGTGGCTAGAATAACAATAGGTAATTGTACTTTCCCTTTGATGTCATTCATTCCGTAGCAAATTCTGTGGCTGTTTCCTTTATGTGGCTAAAAAGAACAATAAAAAGGACAATACAGTAGCCACATAAGTGCAGTCTGTCCGTCAAAAACTTGTCTGGACAACTTCTCAAAAACTACTGATGCAATTTCCATCCTTATTTTAAAGGAATAGTCAGTACCAGGTTAAGTTGTGCAAGTCATCAGTATTTGCCAGTTCAATGATTTTTGTTAGAGTTTTGGCCCTTTAATGATTTTTAAGTTTTTTAAGTTTTTGTCTAGGCTACTCCTCTTAATAATAATGCAATTTTAATGAAACTTCACAGGATTAATTGGTACCTCAAGCACTTAATATGTGTATTAAACAGGTTTTCTAGTTGAATGATTTTGTGGCTGAGTTATGGCCCTTGAATGAAGAGCAATAAATTGATTTTAAGTATTTCCAGATGTGTGGAACCTTGGATTCTGTAGGGTATTTTAAAGTTATAACTTTTTTTTTAAAAATTCTGGTAATCAAATTTCCCTAACTTATCAAATTTAACCCAATATTTGTCATACATTTTAAATTAAAATTCACCCCCTCCTGGTCAAAGGGGTTAGAGTCGATGACTTCAAAATCCATTTAACCTCTTTTGGCCCGGGGTTTCGTTTCCCCGGGAGATGTTTTGGTAGTTTAGCACGGGGAAAGGGTTAGGTCTAGTAAAGGTGAACTCTCCAGGAACGAGGGTTAGGAAAAAACCTCCCCTTATGACTAAAAATTACTTTTTGGAAAAAAGGGGGAAAAAATGAAAAAAACCAAAAAAACCCATTTTAATAAATAGTTAGGGGACGAAGGAATTTGGGAAAATCAAAATTGCTTTGCATTTTTATACTGTTTCAAGAATAAACTACACAGAAATTTTGGTTGAAGGTTGTATGGGAAATTATGAAGAAATAAAAACAAATTTGTTTGTCGCAAAATGAATTTAATAATATGGAATGTCATTTATGCATAATAAGATATATAAATTCTTGCAACAAAGAATTTCAACAACAAAGTTAAAGTGTTTGTTATTTACTTCCTAGATATTACAGGAAGTATTTACTGAGAAATCGTATCACCTTTGTAGAATTTTTTTATAAAAACTATATCCGGAAACTAAACCAAGTAAAACTACAGTATCCGAGGGCTTGCATATTGTTTAACTGAGATATCATCATATCATATGTACAGTGTGTCAAATACATATTCATAATATATAAAGATTTTTTTATGTACAAAAATATCAAGATAACAAATGCATCGTGTAACACATGAACAGAATATAATAATATCCAGCAGTATTGTTATTGACATAACATTGTTCACTGAGAAATAAAGGCAAATTTTCTGTGAAAAAAAGCTAAGTTCCTTATACAGGAACATCCCAATGTCAATCCATAAGTTAATAAATAAAAGAAATGTCTTGTACTACTCAATTAGTTATTCATTAATCTTTGATCTTCTCACACATCAAAATACAAATGAAATATACTTGGCTCGGAATAAATACAATAAAACATTGTAAAATGTTAAACAAACATTATTTTTTATTGTCAATTTTTATTTCAGCAGTTATAAATACTTATTGCTGTGGAATGTCACAAAGTTTATTATCACAGTATAAAAAGATGAACAGTTCTGATTGTTTTCATATCACTGTATTTATTTCTTTGGGGCGATAATTCCTTCAAGTTGTGTCTGAAATAAAGAAAAAACCATATAAGATAGAAACAGCAATAAATTCAAGTGTCTGTATTAATTTTTTTTTTTTTTTGGTAATATCATAGATAATATAATCTTTTTGAGACAAAAAGTCTTGTATTGCCTGTATAAAAGTATACTCTTAATTTGTCACACCTGATACTGGTCTTGGTCTTTTGGGAACTTTTAACAAAAAATGTTTTACATTCTTTTTTTACACAATTTTTTGTGTGTAAACCATGACTTTTTCTAAAAAAACATGCATAAGCCCTTGCAAGTGTCTAATAAGCAAATTATACCAGATGTGGTGAAATATCTGCGGAAATTCAACCAAGTGTGAAAACAATTTGATAATGAATCAAACTTAGTTTTTTTAAAATAATAATTAAGCCATTCATCTGGAATGTTTCCCTCTTCTGCCAGTAAATGATGCATGTTGAAGGGATTTGTGTTATACCAGTGAACACCTCAATAACTTGAACATGTGATCGTGAAAGTCTTTAGTTTTAAGGTAGTTTTACTGTAATGCTTTCCCACCCAAAAATTTCTAACATCAGCCAACATCGTAATAAATCAGTCATTTCCAGAAGGTTATTTTTTTCCATCATTGATATTCAATAATTTTTAACCGTTATTAATACCGGAATTAAGTACATAGCGATTAAAGATGAGTGACACTAATTTGTTCAATGCCCAATATTTGGAAAAAATAATGTTCCAAAGATAACCGTTTTGCTATGACATTGGCTGATGTTAGAATTTTTTGGCAGGAAAGCATCACAGACTAAGAGTACCTTGATAACCTTATACAAAGTTTGAAACTGTCAAATTTTTAACCGGAATAAATATGATTACTTTTCAGTAATATTACAAAAAGAAATCCCATTATAACAAATAATATGATTACCAAACTTATTTCAATTGGTGAGGGAAATAAGTTCGACAAGTTTGATGTCATGGTTTTGCAATAAAACAAGAACAACATTTTTACATGTCTGGATTTGTACAACAGATTTTAACCACAAGTAACCTTACCGTGGACAAAATTTCAGTCTAAATGAAAATATTTATTGAAACTAAATTGTTGCAAATTAAAGATTCAAAGTTAACAGTAAATATTTGTATCATTTATCTATTATTTATATTTATTTTAATTGTTTGGGAGTGGGGGATTGTCTCAATAAGTCAGTATGTTGGTGTTAAATGGTTTAAAGTGCATTGAACCACTGTAGGTTCTAGCTTTGTTGACAGATAATCATATGCTTGTATTATAGTATGGTAAATGTAACAAATGTAAACTCAAACCCACAAGTTGCATCCTGATCAACCATGCACTATTAATGCACAAAAATTTTTCCTTAAAACTTGCCCAAATGTTCATTTCAGTCAAATAAAGAGTTTACAGAAATACTGTCTCTGTACCAAGATAATATCAAATCAAACATGGTTTTATAACAACAATTGTTACAGATCATAACTGATATAAAAACAATACCTTCAATTGTTGATTAGTTCTCTTCAAGAACTGGATTTCTTCTGTATGTTTTTTCTCCTCTACCTGTCTTTGTTTCCTGGTTCCTCTTCTCTATTTGTTCGCACTTTTGCTTTAAGCTCGTTAACATTCTTCTCAAGCTCACGTTTCTCATCCTCAAGCTCAGCAATCTATCAATAATAGCAAATATAATGATACTATTGTCAGTCATAGCAAATATAATGATAATATTGTCAATTCATAGCTAATATTATGATTATTGTCAATCATAGCAAATATAATGAATAATATTGTCAATCATAGCTAATATTAATGATAAATGAGAATCAAAGCTGATATTGATTGTGAATCAAAGCAAATATAATCATAATTTTCAATCATAGCCAATTTACCTATAATTGTCAATTATACGTGTATATAATATAATAATAATTGTCAATCATAGTTATTTAAATCTTAAAATGTAGAATCATAGTAAATGAAGATAATATAATCACAATTGACAATCATAGCAAATAAAATGATAATCATAGCAAATAATATGATAATCATAACAAATATAATAATTAGTTTTTCAATTATAGCTGATATAATTTTTGATCATAGCTATTATAAAAAATAAATTTTCAATTACAGCTTGTTAATCATAGGGTAATATAATGATAATATTCATTAGTCTCTAAAATATTTTATCCTGGTAAAAGTTTGCATAATTATTGCACCATACATGTAGGTAAAATTAGATTTAAAATATTGTTGCTTAATTGCAGCAAATAATGAATGAAACACCAGTACTAAAAGATGCAGTAAAAATGTGTATAGAATAATCCGAATCTGTTTGTATTTGCTAATGTTTGACAAAATTGTTACAGAAATGCTAGGCATGCTCAGCATTCCCTATCAGTCTTTAGTGCAAAAATAAAATGCAAATTAGATCTATACCAAAAGTTCATTTTCAGCTTGATTGATCTGGATTATCAATCAATAAAAAAGAAGCATTTCTGACCTTAATATAATTTAATACGTCAAGGGATTTTGTTTTATATAAAAAATAAATTTGGTTTAATTCCAAAGGGTATTTTTCAAAAAAATCACCTGGCTTTTATATGTATTGATGACTCATTTTTGCATTCCACTATGCTAAAGATTTTAATTTACTGTAAGACCCACAGTAAAACCCTATTCAATGTTACAAACACCTTATTCTGATAGCTTATATAATACTTTTTAAAGTAAGCACAGTAATTACAGAAATTTAAACTTTGCTTAATATCTACAGAGAAATTTGTTTATTGTTTTTATACAAAAGTAATAATCAGTATTAAAACAGCATACATAGTACTAATTAAGGCATAGATTAAATTTTTTAAGAGATTAAAATTTGCTTGAAAAAAAAACTCTTAATGTTTTGTTTTTTCTTGTTAAAGTTATTTATACTACTACTGCAAAAAATAAACATGTAATGAAAGATTGTCCACTATTTATTACTCACTGTTTATTGCGTTCGTTTCTTTTAACAAAAATTCCTGCTTCAGAAATTCACACATATAAGCATACAGAAACAAGACAGGTCACTACATCAAAAAACAAGTGTACAACAAATAGGTTCCAAGTCTAATTGAAACAATTAATTGAACCAATTGTTTTGCAATAATTCTTTTCTATGAAAGAAACTCGTGGATAAATAATTAATCAAATGTCTTAATTGTAGCTAGTGAAGATTTTATTCCGACTCAATCACTTCATCCTTATCCATAATAGATAATGTACTACATGTAAATGATTTCTTCAAAGGTTTCACTAATTTATTTGATCAAATTGAAAAGTATCTATATATATGTTTTCTATATGAAAATCAGATTTTAGAATACAGTGAAGTCACCAAACTAAAACATTTTATGTATTCTATTATTTGACAACTCATAATTTTAATTACTATAGTTTTCATAAAAACTTGAAATCAGGGTACATTTTAGCCAAACTGAATTATTTAATGTAATTAAGTT
>NW_026864189.1:0-29834 GCF_026571515.1 Ruditapes philippinarum
AAACAAAGAAATCTTTACCAGAACCTAAAGAAATAGCTAAATATTTAGTTAAAGTGTCAGATGGAATAGAAAAAAAGAAAAAAAATATATCAATAGAAACACGAAGATAAAAAAAACAGCATTAATCGTCGGTAGTATAGTAATAGGTATTATTACATTTTACTTTTTACGAATATAATTTTTTCGGGTTTAGGGGGTGTGGGTCCGAGTCCCGCCGGGGATAAAAAAATTTTTTTTTTAGGTGTGATGGAGAAGAAAATATTTTTAAAAAAGTAGGTTATAAAAAAGGGGGTATAACTGGAAATTATTTTTTTTTATTTTTTTAGGGTGGTGGCCTAGACTCGCTCAATACCCATACTACTGACCTAGACCTTTGACCTAGTGACCTCAAAATCAATAGGGGTCATCTACTAATCATGACTAACCTCCATGCCAAATTAAAGACTAAGGGTCAAAGGAATCTTAAGTTATTGGGCGGACAAGAAAAAACCGACGGACAGCCGGACGGCCGGACAAGCTGATTCCAGTATACCCCCCTTCCAACTTTGTTGTGCGGGGGTATAATAAACTATGTTTAATACTTTTTCATGTTTTTATTCTTATTGCCATGGAAAAATATTTGACCACATTCACCATGATTCTAATAGGGATAATTCTATTTATGTTAAGTACAGGATTGGACCGAGCAATATCGATTTTTAGCGTAAAATTGTTACATTACTGTAGCAGCTTTACAAAATGACGGGGTTGGTACACAAATCAGACAGTGAAATGAAACTATCTTTCTTCAAACTCGGTAGACTGGCACATTTTGTGCTGATATTGCCTTATAATCATGTTGTTGAATAAATTTGTCATGGTTCAGAACTGTTCACTATTTAGGGTAGAAGATGTGTAAGCAGCCCAATAGCTCAGTAGGTAGAGCAGCGGTACAGTATTCCGAGGGTCCCCAGTTCGAGTCCTGCTAGGGCTGCACATTTTTTCTCACCCTGTGACATTTGGCACCCAACATTGGACCGTAACTGATATCTATAGCTCAGTGATTAATTTACATTGCTCTGTAACTCTGTGAAATTCAAGGATGAATTTCAAAATAGCAGGGGAGTATGTCACGGTTCAGAACTGTTCACTATTTAGAATAGAAGATGTTTAAGTGGCCGGATAGCTCAGTCAGTAGAGCCGCGGTACAGTATTCTGAGGTTCCAAAAATCGAGTCCCGTAAAGGCTGCACATTTTTCTCACCCTGTGACAAATTCTTATTTTTAATTCGCTGCATTTTTACATATATACACTGAAATCCATGTTTCACCACAGAAAGGTCTCCTTTTGGTTTTGACGTAGAAGGGAGATTCTGCCCCAGAAAGAAAATATCTCAGACTCAAGCTTTGGCACATCAATTATTGACTAATTAATCTTAGTATCTATCTTCCTTGGAGTCAATTTATAGGGTAACGTCTGATATATTGGACTAAATGATAACAAGAGCGATCAATAATCAAATGTGTCGCCTAATGATGGCCAATTTTATGTTGGGACAAGTTTTGTGACAGACGGACAGACAGACGGACAGTGCACAACTAGACTTGGTACTGATCATTCCTGTAAAGTTTGGATAAAATTGCACCAGTAGTTTTTGAGTAGTCCGGACAATCTTTTGTGCAACACACAGAAAAAACACCTTTTTATCAAAGGGCCATAACTCGGCCAAAAATCATTCAACCGGAAAACCCGTGCAATATGCGCAAGGACTTGAGCTACAGACCATTCCTGTAAAGTTTCATTGAAATTGCATGAGTGCTTTAAGAGAAGTAGTCCGGACAAACTTTAAAAATGAAAATTATTAAAGGGCCATAACTCTGACAAAAATCATTGAACCGGAAAATACTGACAATATGCACAACAAGACATAGTATTGATCATTCCTGTAAAGTTTGGATGAAATTGCACCAGTAGTTTTTGAGGAGTAGTTCGGACAAGCTTTTGTGTATCTGGCAACACACAGAAAAAACACCTTTTCATCAAAGGGCCATACCTCGGCCAAAAATTATTCAACCGGAAAACCGGTGCAATGTGTGTATGGACTTGAGCAACAGATCAATCCTGTAAAGTGTCATTGAAATTGCATAAGTGGTATAAGAGAAGTAGTCCGGACAAACTTTAAAAATAAAAATTATTAAAGGGCCATAACTCTGACAAAAATCATTAAACAGGAAAAAGCTGACAATATGCACAACTAGACTTGGTACTGATCATTCCTGTTAAGTTTGGATGAAATTGCACCAGTAGTTTATGAGGAGTAGTCCGGACAAGTTTTGTGACGGACAGACAGACGGACAGACAGACGACGGAGAAGTGATCCCTATATGTCGCCACTACTCCGTAGAGGCGACACAAAAATGACTTATCAACTTAATTACTTCTTATCAGTCTGCAAATAAGACCCAAGCACTTCTAACGCCTCCTCCTGATCACTTGTTGAAGTATTCTGAAGTTCTCTAGACTTTAATAGTGTTTAACATTTTTTGTACAGCTCCTCTAAATACAAACGCTTCTGGATCACCACACGAAGCTGACGAAATATCAATACTGTAGTGGCGTTCGAAAATAACCAAGAACCAGTTACATTACAACCGGCTACTTTAAGTGGCACAAAAGTTCTTTGAAACAGAGGATATTTCGGATAAGAAGATGCCGAAAATAAGCTGACTTTACATACTCCATTTTCATTGGATGGTGTGACATATAAAATTGGGTCTCATCAATTGCGGTCTATCGATCGCTAGGTACAAGGACGCTAAATCTGCGTGTGTATTTTCTTCCTCGATCCGTCTATCATACATCAAGTATCATGGTATGTATAAAAATATTGTAGAACTCTATCAAATGGAACAAAATCTTTAAAAAATATATATATTTATTATATGATCTTAATATAGCTGCAATCTCATTGGTCCAAACAGAAGTTGACAGAACCTTTTATAAATCATATTCACTGGGTGACGCATCATATTCACTGGCTGAAGTGGTCTCAGTCTAAACGTATATTGAGACTCATATTCAATGACCATACACCGTAGACTGTTAATTACACGTGCCCGTTAAAATAATTGAACATGCGTTTTTTTGTTCTTTATGAAATATCATTACTATCCTTTAACGCCACACCACAATGATAAGTATATACTGGAATTACTTTTGCATGTGCAGCGTTCGCGTACAGTCGTTGCACGCACGCCTGACTTGTGCGTCTTTTTCCCGCGCTTCAACGAATTAGGTGAAAGTTGTACAATGTACAAAATAGAGGATATTGAATGAGTGTAAGTTCAATACTAAATTTATTGCACTCGTTGAATAAAATTATATTATGCGAGCCTCTGGCGAGCATAATATTCTTTTATTCAACGAGTGCAATAAATTCAGTAATGAGCTCACACGAATTTAATATTCAATTTATCACATATCTAAAATAAAGACCGTTAAAAGTGAAATAAGAGTCATTTTTCATTGACACGCCTAAAGAATAACGCTAACATTTAGCGCGTCTTTACACTAAGTGTGTGTAACGATTATCACGTCACGTCAAAATATATGCACGACCGTGCAATACCATATTAACGGAGTCGCAAAATCGGCACGGGTGTGCGATAAATTATAATTATACTGCACGTTTGTAACGTAATTTTTCATTTGATAATTTAGACGTTTATATAGTTTTATATACATGGCTGCTGTCGATTCATGCAACAACCTTACTTTTTTTATCTAAAAATGATGTTTGCTGTATTGTATAATATTAGTTATCAAGGTTTTTGATAGGTTATATGGCCATATATAAACGGCTATTTGTAAATATAACCCGAGCCGTTATTCAAACGTCGCGAAGTTATATTGCAAACAGCCGTTTATATACGGTCATATAACCTGTCAACAATCTTTATAACGAGATTGTTCTTCTTGTGATTTTTTTTTAATTTAAATTCTTAGCCTAATCATTTGATCAAACAATTATTGACTGGTGTGCCATTGAATATGATGTGATATTCACATTGACCACGGCTGTCGCCCCGGTTAATATATCATATACCGGTGTATATCACATCATATTCAATGGCACACTAGTCAATAATTGTATAATATATAAGGGAGAGAAAACATCTTGCAATCATATTCATATCAGTTTTGCTGACTTACACGTATAAAATATCAAAAAACGTTCAATGGTGTTATATGCATTCAAATTCAAGAGCAAATTGTTTGCTCTTTACTTAAAGTATGGTTGAAGGTGTTCCCGAAAAGAAAACCTAAAACAACAACAACAACAACAAACAAGACTGTTTACATAACGTGTTATATTGTTTAATATATTTATAGAGGACATAATGCTTGTAATGTCAATAAAATATCGTCTTTAGTTTCGATAGTAATCCAAATAAGATTTAGGCATGTAGAGGCGAAGTATTCGTTTCGGTTATTTTACTGTTATACATGGTTAATTATAAAGTCAGGCATCATTTTCTTATCTGGAGGTTTGAATTGTTTTGTCTGGAATGACACCAAGGCTTTCCATTGGTTAATATAATTTTGTACAGGTATTTCATCATACATGCAAAATCTCAGTTCAAGATTTGAAATAGCACCCTGGTATTCATGTTTAACCTTTACATTAATTATATTTATGTTATAAAAAATAGATGTAACAAAATTCAAACAGGTTTAGTAAAATAAAACCATTGTGCCGTGTATCAATCTATTTATTATAATCGGTAAATTCTGTGTATATTTAGGACTTTCTGACTGTTTCGTAAAACATTGAGTGATAAAATCATCAGATTTACACCAATGTTAAGAATGAATCACCATAGATTGCAGTGATATGTACCAGAACATATGATAAACCTAGATTTTGATTACACGGTATGCACCAATTGAAGTTTGATTCTGTAAATATTGGCAGCATTAGGAGACAGAACTCATCATGAAAAAATGCTCATATAAAAAGTATCCTAAAATTACTAGACGGAATTTCTAACTTGCAAATGATTCTACTGCTAAAATTAAGCAAATTTGCCACTATATTTTTGAAAAAACTAAGTAAACCATAAAATCGAAATAGCTGTTTCTGTCCTATAAACCCGTTTTTATTAGACCCTTTGAAAAAATGTTCCGTATGATTTGAGCTTGATTTTTTTCGAAGGAAAAATAGTGGTATTGTTACATTCATGCCGGCGTTACTGTTGCAGCTTGTCAGCACACTTTAACGTTGATCATTATCTTTAAATGCTTGGTTTATGTCTTCGTACTTGGCCACAGCAATCTTAAGGACAATACCTTCAAGTAAAGCAAACAAACTTGACCTTCAAACTTCATTCATAAATGACTATGACCCTCAAACTGAAATATCTCAAATCTTGCTAGATTTTTTGCTATTTTTTTGCTATTTTTAGATAGAAAACAAACTTAAACATAGCCGTCTTTTAGAACAGATCTTAACCTTGAAGACATTCATTAGGATAGGTCCTTTAGGAAAACCAAACTCAAGTTGACCTTGACTTTTCACTAATCTTTGCTACAATAGATTGTTTCTTGGTAATTAATAGATTAATTGTATTCATACTTCGACACAACAATCTATAGAACAAGAACTTCGTAAAGGTTGAACTGACCTAGCCCATAAGCTTTAAAAATGACATTACTGTTAATGTCAAATTATTAAATTTTGGTCAAATTGTCATATTTTATATAATTGAAAGTATTTGAGTTTGGACAAAACAAGATTTGGTACCAATCAAGTAAAATAAATAATTTAGATGGGACCTTTACCTTAAATTGACCTTGACCATCAAGATAGAATGAATAAAATTTTCTCGTAACATTGATATTTATAAATGATTTAACAGCATATTTAGACACAAAATATTTTTAGACAAGGCCATCTTAAATATGGAACTGACCTTGACCTTGAGCTTTAAATGGCCTTGACAGTTATGGTGAAATCATCAATTCATTCTTGGACAGCACAACGGATGTGTTGAATACTTTATTAATGACATTGACCTTTAAATGACATTGACCGTCAATTATATTTCTAACTTTGTCATTCGTGTATTGAAATTATTTAATTATACTTGGACAAAACAACAAGCGTGACTTTTAAAAGATTTAATTAAACGGTTTATTTGTTTGCTTGTAGAACATGTAAAAAGGCCGAGCATTGCATCCGCCCGACAATGGCTCTTGTTCCTTTTTGTTGCTTACGTATTTTTTACAATTAATAGAAGACTACTTAATGAAAGATAAAAGTGCACGACTGCATACTACTTGAACTGAAATGAAATTGAAAACGCATATTAGCATTTAAAAATCAATAGAACTGTTTGACTGCACACATAATCCTTTTGATGCCAGTTGACAACAACCAGTCTTTTGACTGAAGACTTGACGTTAAGTGTCAGATAAAAAGATTGGACACGGACATATAAGATATAAAGAATGATATAATTATTTGTTTTTATTTTATGATTTTCAGTGGATTACTGATTTATCCGTGAAAATTATATTTGATAATTTCACAGTGAAAATTGTCAAAATATAATTTCACTTTTTTCAATGACGAAACTACTTTTTTAATATTTTCCCCATGTGGTACCTTAATTTTATTTTTACTGACAATTCTGACAATATCAGGCTGTTAAAAAAATAGCAAAGCTGAAATAGATAAATAACTTAAATGTCAAAAGTAATAAAGAGAGAAAACTTACTTCTATTACTTCAAATTCCAATCACAAAATTTCGTCTCTAAATTTTTTTGTTTCGTTTTTACAGTCTGAAAAATACATTCCTTCCCCATGCTAAACTGCTCTTGATGACATTTGGGCATATTAAAGTATCCTACGAGCAATAACTGCCGTATGCTTAAAGTTTATGAAAAAATTGAAAAGCATTGACAGCCATCACTCGTAAAATAAGTAAAACAACCCAGCGTTCCTTACAATGCCTTAGCAAGCTTCCAAGTTTTCCATTTTCCTAGCTCCTTTTCTGAATGTTTTCACTTCTGTCAACACTTATTTTTTGTCTGTTACAATCCTCAAATAAGTTTTCTTTCTTTTAAAAGGGTGTATGACAAACAAATTCAAATTATATCCTTCTGAATCTTACACAATTATTTTCCTCCCATGAAATACACAACTTTAAAAAATGGCTGCCGCTTACATTTTACAAAGCCAGGTCTAATATAAATTCACAGTAAGTAACAGAAATATGGATGGATGGTTGGACTTTTTCTCCTACAAGAATTGTTTGTTTTTATTATTAAAACAAGCGATCATTCATATATTTTTAATAAAATGAATAAATATCACCGTCATTTAACCTTGATAGGCGGACTTATTTTTCAGCTCAAGACTTCTTGTTTTTAATGAGAAATTCCCTCTAAATGGGGCTCTCAATTGGGGAAACAGATTTTAATATTTACGTTAAAACTATAGAAATTTCGTTTTAACTTGTTTTAAAGCATAAAATAAAAAGAAAATTTGTCTGTTTGTTGTGTAAGATGTAATTTTATTTCATCTCGTGAACTTTAAAAACAGTATTCTCACTCGTGGCTACGCCACTCGTGAGAATACTGTTTTTAAAGCCCACTCGATGAAATAAAATTTTATCTTACACACAAACAAACAAATATCCTCTATATATTTAACCATCATTGTTGTCTCAAGTCTTTAAATATTATCTAATCATATTTAATGTGACATAGAACTGATTATTTTCTTACTTTCATTACTTTCAAATTACAAAGATATAACCATTCAAATATTCATAGCTTGCATCAAGCACAATTTAAATGTATGATAATATTAATCTATTTGATTTGCTTTACATTTGATTTTGTTTTGTCAAATAGTATACTTGTTTTAATGTTACTTACGAGGTCAATAAGTTTTATTTCACTTTTTTTGTAATAACCAAAATCATGTCAATTTGGACTCGTTAATCTTTTACAGCAAACAAATTTCATTAATTTATTTCTAAAAGGGAAAAATATAAATCAATCAATCAATCAATTAATCAATCAATCAAGCAAGCAAGCAATCATTGGGTGTGTGAGTGAGAGTTAATTTAACTTATTGTTTTTTACATATAGTTTTTTTTTTGGTGAACATACTTTATTAAATGCCAAAAAGAAAGAACACACCATAAGGCAAGACCTGATATAATAATAATAATAATAATAATAATAATAATAATAATAATAATAATAATAATAATAATTATTATAATAATAATAATAAAATTCTTAAATGAATAAGTTAATGTAATAACAAAAAACAAAACACTATATATTTTATCAAAATAAAACATTTCTGATAGCTAAAAAATATTATAATATTCAATATTGTCATATGAATTTTTCCGCTAGTCACGAAAAACACTATAATATCTATTAATTAATATAATAAAATTTTCAATTATTCAATTTGTCATATTCTAAAAAGATATAAATACATTTTAAATGTTTTAATTTACTGATATATTTTTTTCTGAGACATATTGCATGTTGTCTTGATTAAAACTTGAAACACCTGGTGATAAAATATTTATTTTCACGTCACGCGCCATTTTAATTATATTTCCGTACACAATTAAATTAAAATAGTAACACAGATTAATATAGTTGTACCATTATTAAAAGGGAAGCCTGGAGAAACTGCAGTCAGTGTGTACAATACACATCTTCATCATCATCACTTCGTAACAGAAATCTTCACATGATGGACTCACGGATCGCTTTCGTCGCATTCTCTTTCTTTTTGCAAGTAACAGGTAAGATTTTTTCCCAATTAATGTATTTATTTTTTTTTGTTTAAAAGCACTAGAAAAACGGTGTCGTTTGATTTGAAAATCAGTGTATTTACTCAAAAAGATAACAAAATGTTGTAACAGTTATCGTTGTAGATGTTGTTGTTAGAAATTATAGATGTAATAATTCTAAAGTTTTGTTTTTATTAATCAAAACATACCTAATATTTGCAATGACAATTATCAAAATATACGTTGTATTTTTTTTTTAATCCAGACTTTTACTGTTTACTTTTATATTTATTCTTTGAGCTTAAGTGCATAAACGTATGTCAACAATGTTTAAGCATAACAACAGACAATAAGATGATCAGACAAAAATAATATCCTATGTGTCTCAACTCTAAATTTATCTTACGCAAAACTGTGCAAAAATGATGATACAGTCATTTCAAATTTAACTTTTACCTGTCATGTGACACTTTTACAGAATCACTTAGCGTTTCTGCTGACACGTTGGGAGAACAGTCACCAAGTTATCGTAATGTTAGAAGTGTTACGCGTGAAAGATCCATAATATCAGATGAACCAGAAAAACCGGATACGGGAATGACTTCTGACAAGTATGATTATAATCATAACTCTATTTGAAATGATGAAAGTAAATTGAAACACAAAAGTGTTCCGTTGGGGACATTGCTTCTTGACATAGAAGACCTCTTGTTTACCTTAAGGGCCAGGGAAGATGAAGCGACAAGACAATACATCTAAACGACGGAGCAAAAACGCAAATTTATATAATATGCTTAAGAGAGACACGACTATGTGTTTTTGTAACGTCTCGTCCCAGTGGCTTCATTTCGTCACTTCGGCGTATTGTTTCGTCGCTTCAGCATTTCTTTTCGTTACCTACGTGTTTTAGGTTTATCAAACAAAATGAAATGAATTTTCCTTTCACGAACTTGATATAAAAACGAATTTCGCTCTTTATTCTTTTTATAGCCATTCGAATTGTTTTAGAAACAAAGCATAAATCTCATTTTATGAATACAAGAACAAATTTAAGTTGAACATTTGTTCAATTTAAAGCGGTATTTCATGGTACCCTAATTAAGATTCCCTATTGAAACAGTTAACATATTTAACATATGAAACATTTGATATACCTGATTGTATATTATTGTATTAAACTCAAATTATGAGCAGATACTGAAGTTTTAGGCACTCTTACCACATTTTTACACGGTGCGTATGGACTCGCGATACACCTTAATATATTGCTATATAATTTTGACCATTGCTATTAACAATATGAGTATAGTAACAATAGTTCAATCTTGATAAAACCAATAATCATATTAGGTAAATCTAAACCATAGGTACTGACGAAGGAGTGAAAATCGACATCACAGAGTTCAAAATGATATTTTTATTTTTATAATACTCTTTGAGTCGCTTGCCTTTTTCACAATTTTGACAAATATTTTTTTTTATTTTAACAGTGCTCTCATTAACGATGGGGAGGAAGCTGATAAACCCGAATCAGATGATTATTACTATAGGCCTATGATGTTTTCCATTGATGAAGATAGACTTGATTCTTAACCAACATATTATGAATGAGGACGGCACGTGGTTAACCCTGTCCTTGTCCTGATGTTTGGCATCAATATTTTTTATGAAATAGATATAAAACTAGAATGTTCTTAAATTTTAATGATCAAATAAAAGTCTGAAATACTTACTATTCTTGTTTTTATTTAAACAAAGAAATAAACGAAACAAAAAACAGACAAAGAAAAAAAAAGACAACAACAAAAAAAAAACACAAACACAGCCATTTAGTCCGGTAAATAGGCAACCTATAACTATAACACATTGCAAAAGTTTTATTTTAACACTTTTGTGTTGACATACAAGGATCACTTCCCCGTAGTCTGTCTGTCTGTCCGCCCGTCACAAAAGTTGTCCGGACTTCTTCTCAAAAACTACTGGTGAAATTACATCCTTACTTTACAGGTATGATCAGTACCAAGTTAAGTTGTGTTCATTGTCGGTATTTTCTAGTTCAATGATTTTTGTCAGAGTTATGTCCCTGTAATAGTTTGCCGACTACTCCTCTTATACGACTTATGCAATTTCATTGAAACATTACATGATTGATTGATAGCTCAAGTTCTTGCGGATATAACACGTGTTTTCTAGTTGAATGACTTTTGGCAGAGTGAATTTAAAGTGTAGTTTGAATGTGTTGCCAGCTATACTGAAGCTGGTCCGGACTAATTCTAAAAAAAATACTTGTGCAATTTCACCAAATCGTTACTGGAATTAGCAATACCAGGTCTAGTTGTGCATATTCTCGGTATTTTCCGGTTCAATTATTTTTTTGTCATATTATGGCCTTTTAATGATTTTTATTTTATAAAGTTTTGTTCGGATTACTCCTAGCTGTTATACCACTTATGCAATTTCAACGACACTTTATAGGACTGATTAGTAGCTCGAGTACTTGAGCATATTTTAAGGGTATTTTTAGCTTAAATGATTTTGGCAGAGTTATGGCCCTTGAATTAAAAGGTTGCTAATGATGTTTGTCCGGAATACACCTCTAATGCAATTTCATTGACACTTTTAACATTGATTGATAGCTTAAGTACGTGTGCATGTTACACAGGTTTTCTGCTCGAATGATCTTTGGCTGGATTACAGCCCTTGGATATAAATCGCGTTTGCCCTGTTAATGATGTTTGTGTCTCCTACACAATAGCTGCAACATGCAATTGGCTATCATGAGGCAATTAACACGTGTGACCACCGATCTCTCTTCAAGTAAAGCGTTGTAAATCACTTACAAAAATTGCCATTATACAACCTTTGCAAAAGTGGTTAAATGTGACTTATTTTAGGGCGCGGTTGAAATAGATTTTCGTTTGGTTTTAACCAGTTGGAACATGATTTGAACTGCGTCACGACAAAACCAACATAATGGGTTTGCGACCAGCATTGATCCTGATCAGACTGCGCGGCTCATTTATCGGTGGTCAGACGTTTTAACGCCTCTAGCTTTGTCTATTTTTAAAGAACATTGTGTTTTCAAAAGCATTTGCTAGGTAAGAATTCAATTTGAAGACAGAATAAATTCTTCTGAGGATTTAAAAAAAAAACAGAAAAGAGTGAGCAACTATTACCCCCTCTACTTTGATCAAAGTGTCCTGTAATTTAAATGTTATGAAAGAGCGATTTATTTGACTATAAAATAGGAAGACATAAAGAATACCTAAATAAAGCATAACGCATCCGCGCAGTCTGATCAGGATCCATGCTGTTCGCTTACAAATCCTAAAACAAGTAGAGAAACTGGTAGCGAACAGCATCAGACTGGTCTGGATCCATGCTGGTGTTGGTTTTGTCGTGACGTGGCTCATATAATGTAACGGCTATTTGTAACTTATAGAATGCACGTTACACTTTTACAGACTCATGTGCCATTTTAGCTGACACATTGGAAGGTCGGTCACCATGCTATCGTTATGTAAGGGGTGGCGTTCGTCACAGATCTATAATATCAGACGAATCAAACAAGCCGGTGTGGAAACGATGAATTTAGGCAAAATAAATGATATTTGAAAAAAAAAATAATAAGAAAATGAAAAGAAATAAATTAGAAATAATACGGTGTTACATTGGCTCTTCGCATCGATGGCCTCTTAGTATAGTTTTCAATTTTGTTTTTCTGTAACCTTTAAATGATCTTTTAGATTCTTTACGTATATCACTAGTTATAGTTTTATTATTTTAAAGATGTATAATTGTCAATTGCATAAAACAGTGTTTTCTTGTGTTTATTCTTCTTAAACAAAACGAAATAAATTTAAGTGACACGAATTTCTCTCTTTGTTCTTTTTATAACATTTCGAATGGTTTTGGAAAGAAAGCACCAAACTTTTATAGAAAACAATTATCTGGTAATTTGTGAACTTGAACTGCCATATCTAGGTATTCCCTATTAAAATGGAAATGTAACAAAAAGAAATAAAATCACAGACTTAAACACTTAAAATACTCGATGTCCTGATAATAAAATTCAATGATGAGCAGATTCTGCAGTTGGAGGTATTCGTTATACCTTAACTATGGGTGTACGCTATGTATGTAAATATATTGTATTCTTAGCTTGTTTAGGTTTCCTATCAGTCGAACGCTTTTAGTGTGCAATACTGCTATATAAATTATAGTTTTTTTTTATATTAAGCTCTTTTTTCATATAAAAATTAATTATTTGTTTTACGATTAAAATTTAAAATTATACATTGAAGAAATACATAAATGTTTAGTCAGAAAGAAAATCAATGCGTTCACGTTTAAATTATGCATACTATATTTCAGCGTAGAATTACACGCATGTTTGAAATGCTGATATCTGAATGCCATATTTATTAACGTCGGACGAAAAAACTATCACATTATTGCCAATATTGAGAATGAATCACCATAGATTGCAATGATATATAACCGATCAGATTATAAATCTCGATTTTGATTACACGGTATGTACGAATTGCTGTGATTATTGGCAACATGACAAGACTAATTTCTTGCCAAAACAAAATTTTCCAACAACTATGTTTTTTTTAATCTTACAATTTCTAGAAATTCAATGTCTTTATTGCAAAATAATGATACTGTAAGTAAAAGTATGCCAATATGCCAATGTTATTTTTTCAATCGTTCTCATGATAATTATGATCTGGACAACTTTCTGCATTCTCCCAGTCCTCTAAACTCGTGTGGTGTACCTTATGGAACACTGTTTCCGTTGTCACATCTGTCTCAAAGTCCAAGTGGAATAAGCATCTAACATTTTAACATTCTTATAAAAGAAATATATTTGACATTTTCCTAGTTTCGATGCAGGAGATATATATAATGCACGACATAAATCCAATGCATCGTCCTCTTTCATATCAGAAAATAGTATGACTATATATATACAGTATATATGTAATTAAATAGAGAAAAGATAAAAATGTATTTTTTTTTTAGTTATTTTATTTATATAATTATTCATTTTCTATTACCATTTATCATTATTATTATTATATTTGAAATTTTATATTTTCATATTTATTCTTTATTATCATTATCATTTTTTTATTTATATATGTTCATTTCTTATTATCATTATTTTTTTGTATTCAGGTATCAAAATATGAGCGGAATACACGTACATCAAACTTCTAATCCGGCGCAATATTTTCTTACATAGGGTTTCAGATTAATAATATCTGTCATATTTTGCGGTTCGGATGGAATATCCGTCCCGAGGTGACCCGCCCATTGGGCGGTAACGAGGCTTGCCGAGTTACCGCCCATGGGCGGGTGACCGAGGGACGGATATTCCGATCCGAAACGCAAAAAATATGTCAGATATTTTTTTCTTGCATATTCTACCGTATGCCATTATATTTTAAATTTTTTATCTTTATTTTCAATGAAAATTTATATCATTACAACCGTAACTACTTTCATTCAACAGCGTATGAATTACAAAATCATTCATAACGGTAAAATGACGTCATCTTTATCGTGCCATTGTACAGCACGCGACTCATCTGGAACCCCCCATGCCAGATGAAATTTCCGGCATGGGTAAAACTAACGGAAACGCCAGTCTGATATGCAAGATATTTTATAAACAGTGTTAACCAAATATCAAACATTGTTATGATTAACATTTGACTTATTTGTTGGCAGACCAGCGGGTTGTGTACATGACTGGCATAGTTTTAGGTATGAGTGTAGAAATAAAGTTAAACAATCATCGTTTGTTCTAAATTCTAAACAACTGCTACGTCTCAGATTAGACAATTAAATGAAAAAAAAAAACAACAAAGTTGTTTCATCGCCTGACATCAAACGAAATACCTCCGCGAATGTTGTGCACATCAAATACTTCTCACAATTTGTTAAATGATAAAAATCGTTATCAATTTCATATAAATTCAAGTATAATGCACTTTGTTGTCCTTTCATGATGTGATATTCACCGGCAGATGACATATTGACCGGGGCGATAGCCATATGGTCAATATGGCTTTCTGTCGGCGAATATCACATCATATTCAATGGCACAATAGTCAATAATTGTTTTATCAAATGAATAGGCTCAGAATTTAAATAAAAAAAATCACAAAAAGTGCAATCTTATATAATGTACATTGTACAACTTTCGCCTGACTCGTGGAAGAGCGGTTAAAAAAGACGCACGTGTCAGGCGTGCAACGACTACGCAAACGCTGCGCAAACAAAATTATTGCAAGTATATACTAATCATTGTGGTGTGGCCATAAAGGATAAAAGTAAAGTAATGATATCTTAATCGAGACATATATGTCATAAAGAACAAAACGCATGTTCAATTATTTTTAACGGGCACGTGTAATTAACAATCTACGGTATATGGTCATTGAATATGAGTCTCAATATATGTTTAGACTGAGACCACTTCAGCCAGTGAATATGATGCTTCATGATCGATCACCCAGTGAATATGATTTTATACAAGGTTCTGTCGACTACTGTTTTGACCAATGAGATTTCAGCTTTATTTAGATCATATAATAATATACAATTATAGACTAGTGTGCCATTGAATACATATGATATGATAATAACCGGCAGATGACATACTGACTGGGCCGAAAGCCGAGGTCAACATGACTTTCTGCCGGTGAATTAAAATCAAAGCACTGAAAGTACTGTTGGAAGGAAATTTTCATAGAAATTCCCAATGCGTGTGAATTAAAAACAAAGGAATATGTGCAAGCTTCAATCTACAGCTAGCTGATTTGTTACGTAAAATGTGACGTCATTGTTTCCGTTTTTGCACTACTCATGTTCAGTGGGCTGATAACTAGTTCTTGGCCCAGGGCCCCAAACCCATAAGTTGTGACACTCATAATCAGTTGAAATCATAGGCAATTCTGTTACTAATATAGTAATAAGTGAATTGATAGATAATACTACTGCATTATGAACACAAAGAACCACTCAGTTTGACCTAAATCGGCCATGACTTATATAACTACTTCATAGGAATTTCAAGACCATGCCATAAGGATTATTTAATCATAGTTAATGAAGAGACTTTTTATTTTAAAACTCAAGGACAAGAAAAGCTCATCATGTGCTTACATTTGTAAGTTCAAACATAACTAATTGTGTTTTAGTATGAAATTGATGTACATGCTGTTAAAGTCATAGCAAAACAAAGAACAATGATTTAAAATAAACTTTTATTGTCAAAACTTGCATAAAAGTAAAAATATATGTAATATAAAAAATAAATGATTAAATATAATTATGGAGATAATGAAATTTAGTTTGTCAGATAAAATGTGTAAAAGGAACTCCACTGAGGTTTTTTGACATGATGAGACTGAAATTTATTTTTCTAGATTAATGTACCACTCGATGTATGTTTTGACCACTAATCTTTGAGAAAAATTTCAGATCATTTGCGCACTTCGTTTTTCAAGAATAATTATTCAAATTGTAAAAAAATGACCCAAAATGAAAGCGTTTAAACACATATCACGCAGATCAGGCTGAGAAAAGCATAAAAAAATTGATTTTCAATTTATTTCAAAGTATATTTCTTCACTATCTGTGCATATATTTCTGTATCAAGTGCCCCGGCTCATTTCTGTAGAAATTCAAATGTTACGTTTTAGGCTTTTAAACCTCAATGGAGTGAGTCCCTTTAAATTATTGGTACATATTGAGGTGACACAAGTTATAACAATCTGAATGAAAGAAGCTTTAATGCAAACGGCCAGTAATATATTGGGGGTGCTGTTTTAAGGATTTTTTACATACAAGACTGACATTATACAACAAAATATAGTCAAAAGTAGAAATGTGCCCATAAGACTTGAATGCCTGCGTTAAGAACAATGCTTATATTGAGTGGGTAATCAAAATATGTACATAATTAGACAAGCCCACTGGCATCATATATCAAGCCTGTTGCCATTATTCAGAACGGAACCTTAAAGCTTCAGATTGGGGAGAAAGATGTATACATAAGTGAACATTTGTGATAAATGTTATGAAAATCTAGCCATGTATATAGAAATATACTCTCATGTTTTAAGTTATTATTTGACTTTTGATCCAAAGTAGTGACCTTGATCTTTGCAACAGACACCTGATTTTTCATACTACACTCCAACTCACTAAAGACTGTTAAATTTTGTCCAGAGTTATATGAAAAATCTTTATAGATTTCAAAAGCATTCAAATATTATCAGTTATAAATCAATTTTTTGCATATGATTTGGTAAGGAAGGCATAATGTTGTATAAATTTTGTGGAATGTAACTGAAATCATACTTGACCTGTGTTTTGATATATTGTTGAATATACCAATTATAAATTGAATCCTTAAAAGGTGTACAAATCTTATTGGTTAGCTTACAAGAGCATTTCTGTTTTCATATTTTACTAGGTAAAGTACAAAGAAATGATATTGTTATAATTTTATGAGCCATCACATCAAACCGTGATCAATGTAATATGAAGTATGGGAAAATAAGTAACAAGAAGTGCATGTTTAACTAAAACAGAATGTATAATTCAGAGGAACACTGTAAAAATAAAGTAAATAATGTTAAAAAAAACAACAACAAAAAAAACATAAAAAAGTTGACCATCATTTGGACTTTCATGAGTTGGCCATGCTAATCTTAGAATAAGAACATAAATAAAATACAACATTAAACAAAAGGTAGTACAAAAAATACAATGATCAAAAGTTTGAAAGTGAACACTTGTTGGTAAAATAAACAAGAATTTGTAACGGAGATACCAACGTCCCCCGCCTCAGGGAAGTTTTATATGAAGCAAAAAATTGTGATATTTCAAAAGATTGAGGCAGGGATCTAAGTATTTTCAGTCCAAAATTATGATCAATGCTAGATCTGCAAATGCAACAATAAATTTATTAAAGAAATAAAATAAAATACTGAATTTCAAAATATATCATGTTAAGCTTTGCAGGGATTTTTTGGCTTATTTTATAGCCGTTATTGGGACATATTCCCAATTGAAAATAGTATATTATTTTCCCAATCCAAAGGAAAATATTCCCAATTGAAAGTTACAAAAATATAAATATTGAATAAAGAATTCTAAAATCTTTGAAAATAAGGGCTTCTTTACTGCAATAGTGTTTAAATGTTTGAAGAAGCCATCCTAGGCAGTGATTGCTTGCATACATTTAATCACTGCAAACTTTCAGTCATGCATTTTTTCCCAATTTTAACAAAATATCGCTGAAATTCCCAGTTGCATGGGTATGGGTTATGTTCCCAAAATCCTGGAAAAAATCCCTGCTTTGACCTCTAAGTGTGACCTTGACCTTGGAGGTAGGGGTGCAGGTGTTGTGCATGACATATCATCTTATCATTGTGACTATTTGTGCCAAGTATTTTCCAAATCCCTTCATCTATGAAGAAGTTATGGACGGGGCATAAAATATACAATATAACAGACTTTGTTACCTTTATACCTCTAATTGTGACCTTGACCTTGGAGGCAGGGGTGCAGGTGTTGTAATTGACATATCGTCTTATTATTGTGACTATTTGTGCCAAGTTATTTCAAAATCCCTTGAACTATGAAGAAGTTCTACATTGGACACAATATATACCCTTTAAAAGACTATGTTAATTTTTTACCTTGAAATGTGACCCTGACCTTGGAGGTAGGGATGCAGGTGTTGCGCATAACACATTGTCTTATTATAGTGAATATTTGTGCCAAGTGTTTTCAAAATCCTTTGATATACAAAAAAGTTATGGACCGGACAAAAAAAAAACCCTATAACAGGCTATGTTAATCTTAGACCTCCAAGTGTGACCTTGACCTTGTAGGTTGGTGACCGATTGTTGCGCATGACACATCATCTC
The DNA here is from genome assembly GCF_026571515.1 of Ruditapes philippinarum. Taxonomy (NCBI): domain Eukaryota; kingdom Metazoa; phylum Mollusca; class Bivalvia; order Venerida; family Veneridae; genus Ruditapes; species Ruditapes philippinarum. The sequence goes on from NW_026864189.1 coordinate 18,768, forward strand.
ATTGTTGTGAACAATTGTGGCAAGTATTTACAAAATCCCTTCAAAGATAAGAAAGGTATAGACTGGACACGAGATATATCCTCAAATGGACAATGTTGACCTTGAATGAGCAAGTGTGACCTTGACCCTGATGGTAGGGGTCTGGTTGTTGCACATCGTCGTCTTATTATAACAAACATTTGTGCCTAGTTATTTCAAAATCCTTCAATAAATGACAAAGTTATGGACCGGACACGAAATATACCCTGTAACAGGCTATGCTAATATTTGACCTCCAAGTGTGACCTTGACCTTGGAGGCAGGTGACCTGTTGTTGAGCATGACACATCTTCTCATTATTGTGAGCAATTGTGGCAAGTATTTACAAAATCCCTTTAGAGATAGGAAAGTTATAGACCGGACACGAGATATACTTTCAAATAGACAAGTTGACCTTGAATGAGCAAGTGCGACCTTGACCCTGGAGGTAGGGGTCTGGTTGTTGACATGACTCATTGTCTTATTATAACAATCATTTGTGCCAAGTTATTTCAAATTCCTTCGATGAAAGCTTGAAGTTGATAAAGATTTGTTCATACATATTTCAACAAGAGGGCCATGTGTATATAGGCCCCTGGAGCGGGGCCAGTTTAAACCCCAGGGCTTTTATTTGACCAAACTTGTAAGACACCCGTTAGAAGATGTTTCATGATGTTAAGTTTTTACTACACACATATAATGTAAAACAAATACCTCTGCACCACCCCCCACCCGGCATGGCCAATTTTTATACAAGGGCTTAAATTTGAACAAACTTGGTCGACACCATAAGATGTTTCATGCTAAACATCTAGGCTCTAGCTCATTGGGTTTTTTAAAAGAAGATTTTTTAAGTTTTTACTATACACAAATAGTTAAAAACAATGAAACCCCTGGGGCGGGGCCAGTTTTGACCCCAGGGCTTTTATTTGAACAAACCTTGTACACACTTACCAGAAGATGTTTCATGCTTAATATCTAAACTCTAGCTATTTTGGTTCTTTAAAAGAAGATTTTTAAGTTTTTACTATATGCATATAGGGAAATTCAATGACCCCCTGGGGCGGGGCCAATTTTGACCCCCAGGGCTTTTATTTGAACAAACTTGGTAGACACTCACTAGAAGATGTTTCATACCTTTAAAAGAAGATACTTTGTCTAAGCTCTAGCTCTTTGGGTTCTTTAAAAGAAGATACTTTAAGTTTTTTTTCTTTTGGTTGCCATGGCAACCAGCGTTCTATGAACAATATTTAGAGGTGACCACCAAAGAAACATTCCTGTGAAGTTTGGATGAAATTGGCTTAGTGGTTTATGAGGAGATGTCATTTAAAGTAAAAGTTTACGGACGGACGCCAGACGAAAAGCGATCAAAAAAGCTCACCCTGTCACTTTGTGACAGGTGAGCTAAAAATAGTTAAGTGATCTTATTTTCCTGGTGAATAACTGGTGGCTCAATAAAGTTCTATACATATTATGATATTTCAAATATTGGAAAGTTATCTCTAGTTCTTGGTGAAAGACTGGTGACTAGTTTTCTCCTCAATGTCATTTCTTTTTCTAATTAGATTAAGTCATGGTACTATATTCATGAGGCTTTCGACATCACATCTAAGAACTCATTATCCAACATTGCAAAGGGCAGGCAGTCTCCTGGTATTCCAATTTCTTTTAAGTTTTATAAAACCACAATATTTCTATTTCTTTAGTGTTTCCGACATGAAGACACATCTACATGTATCTTTCCTTTTCACTCCTGCTTTTACTGTTCTATCATATAAGCGCCTCTGTTTCCTGAAATATTTGTTTAGAAAAAGTTAATTGCAAAGTTAAAAGTCCACTTGTAAACCCTTGCCGAGCTCGAACTTACAGCAGTGAAAGGCTTAAAGGTTTAAAGTCAAGAAACTAAACCAATCAGTCACAGACACCCCAAGTATTTTATCTATTTGCTAAGCAGCAATTTTTTCAAAATTATTTAAATTCATAAATGTGAGTGATTCTGATAAGCTATAGACAGCTAAGTGATGATAAGTATCATGATCATATATGTCAGATATGTCGGAGTGCTAACACTGCTTACTGTGAATATTCAATATTTTAATGTGAATTGTCCTGAGGTAAAAAGGAAAAGAAAGCTGAATTCCTTAATACATGTTACATGTCACAATTGTTCTTGCTATTAATTTTGTTCCTAATTTCTTGTATAAGATATTTAAATACACTGTTATTCTTTTTTTATAAATTTGGCTTTTTTGTGACAATAGTCTATCCAGTGACCGAAGCTCACTGACTTAAAATAAACTGTCCTGTGTCAGCCTTTAAACAAGTCAAGAAAAAAAAAGCTACTAGAATATAATAATTAAGAAATATCATATACAAATACTTCTAAATAATCATGTACCTCTTCCTTAAAAAGCCCATGCTATTGAAAGAAACATTTTTTTCCATTTGTTCACTTCAAGGTTAGTCAGATTGACAGTCTCACATTTTAGCCTTGATCTCTCGTGATTTCATTGTCATTGACCCTAAAGCATCCTTAAAATCGATATCCTGCTGTTCACATTCATAAATCTGACATGTTGGCCGAACTTCTGAAACATAAAATATAATTATTATTAGATATACATATAGTATCCCAATAATTATGTTAGTTGATATCAAATCAATAATTTAAGCAGTGTTTGAAATTAGCAGTAGTCCGAGAGCCCGACTACTAAATTTCTCCTCGGGCTATCAACTTTTCACAGTAACAAGCCCGACCAGGCTACTGTATTTTCAGAGGCAATATAAACAACTGTTTTGAACAAATGAATCGTGCTAGTGAAATGTCTTTTGGACAAGTGAATATTCCAATCTAGTAGTCCGACCAGCCTAGTCGATTCAAATCCTAATTTCTTACACTGTTTAAGAAACAATTTGTTCAAAATTGTCCAAGCATAAAGATTTTTATAGTATACTATAGTAATTATAGTGTATATACAGTATGTATTAAATGTCTTTACTATCTACTATACTGTCCTGAAATTTCAAGAAAACAACTATCTTTAAAATCCACTTTCTCAGAAGTTGCAAAACCAAGTGAATGAAATTGCTCTGGGTTTGTATTATTCTGTACAACTTCTGACCACAAAAGCTTCAAGGACATTTATGAGTGAGTCAGGTCCTATCCTGAAAGATTGTTGTTCAAGTTTGAAGACAATCCATTCAAAAATAACAAAGTTATAGCCACTAATAGCAAAAATCAAGAAAATTTAGACATTTACCTTGAATGTTAATATGGTGGTCAAGTTAAATTTAGTTTAGTCTGGTCTATTTGAAGGGTTGTTGTGGCCAAGTATGAAGACAATACACCAAGATCTGAAAAAGTTATGAACAAGGTTAAAGTTTGATGACAGCAATGGGAAAGCCGTCATGACTAACAATATATTTAATAATTTTGGCCCTAATGCAAACTGAAAATTCTAGCCTATAAACACTGTTGAGACTAGCTGTTTCAGCATTTTTTCAATAATAAATAAATGCAATGATAAAGTCGGTAGCTTGCAAGTCTTCTAACATTTTTACAAAGAATGAACATATATATATTTTTTCCTAATAATTCTACAATGATGTTCAGTCATTTTATATTATAACAAGATATCGGAAAGATTATAGATATATCAGAAATGAATTGGCCCGTGGACTTTAATGTCAATCATAGAGCTCTTATGCAAAATGTAATGGTAAGCAAACATCCAGCATGAAATTTTCAAGTAGCCACAAGTTAAATAAAATTATTAAAAATACTACTTTGTCATGATTCAATTACTGCTGGAAATTGACCCACATGTTTTATTACAAATTTATTACATCAATATTGTCCATAGAAATAATAAATTAATTTTCAGTCTCTTTCTCTTTGCGCTTTCACACAGATTTGAATTATTCAAGTCCATGATTTTCAGAAGGAAAAAATCTTCTGATCATCAAACACTAAAAATTACTATACCAACTGCAAATTGCAGTCTGTGCGAAAGGCTGTCTGTCCTCGGACCTCGCCAAATAAAAATCAAGAGGGCCAAGATAAATTTTGATACAGTTATCATGGTTATCGAATATCAATTGTACACAACAGTTAAATATAATATATTATAAACTTATTTCTATGTTAATAGATAGTCTATATACAATAGAAATGAAAAAGCAAATCCTACACAACAGTCAACACTGTAAATTCGAATCAGGGTCAGCTCGGCCCTTAAACGTACTTGGCCCTCGAGTCAGCTCGGCCCTATTCCAACTCAGCACGGGTCAACTCGGCCCATAATTATATATTACTGGTAATGATTACTTTTCTTACTTTTGATATGTTTTCATCATAACTTTCATGGTTTAACATTTTCACACTAACAGACATCTACTCAAGGATATTGAAAAGTTTTATTGATGAAAGTACCAATTTGTACCCCCAATTTGTATGTGAATTTGTAGAGAAAGAAAGAATTTACAATTTAAACGCATTTTATGCTACTCCAGATTTTTTGTAAAAAATATCGTTAAAAAGGCATTTGTCATATTAAAAAACAAACAGTATTAAATACAATAAAATTCATTGTCACAAAAATTCAATCTAAAAACTGTATTTATTGATCAATATTTAACATATATTGTCTTGATATCTCTTCTTAAGATAATTATTTATCTTAAAGATAATTTCAAACAGTATGTTATTAACTAAACAATCTGAACAATCTATATCCTAATATATGGTTTTAATAGAGGACCGAGTTGACCTGTCCCGAGTTGGTATAGGGCCGAGTTTACCTGTAAATTCAATAATGTAAACAATCCTTGACCTAATTTCGTTTGTCTAACAAATTAACATCTGCAAACACAAAACGATTTTGAACAAAGAAATAAAAGCATTTCCACAAACCTTTGCGATGTTATTCATCAGCAAATCTATGTCTTGGATGGAGAAATCTATCTGAAAAACACGAACGTTATTCTGTCGATGGTCCGAACAATGGCGGGTTAGTCCAACTAATTAGACTTGTCAAAGAGACACCGAGATAATTTTGGACGGGCGCTGTCTTTTGACAGTAAGAAAAAAAAGTCTGTAAAATGGGTCAAACCGTTCACGCCAAATTAATTAGGCTAATGGCGGGTGTGCCCTTCTTATTAGTCAAAACCAAGTTTACATCCGTTAATTCCAGAATACTTTTGAAAGACTTGTATTGTAATCTTGTTTTTTATTATTTATATAATAGATCTAATATTTTTGTTTCAAACGCTTTGATTCTATGATAGTTTGCGAACCATTTTTTGCGAAAATAGTACGCCTTTTTAAGGCCACATATTGTATCCATTGTTTCCTCTTGAGTTATCGACGTAAAAAAATCAGCGGTGGCATAAAATGCTATTCAATAAATTGCTAAATATATACAATAAATACTTTCATTTCCCTTCGGTTGACTTATATGTGAACTTTTCAGCATCTCTGCTACAAAATTACACCTTATTTATATTCAATTTATTGTACATAGGTACATGGACACAAACTTTTCTTTGGCCTAATGCGTAATAATACTGATGTTTTTTTTTTCGTACACGTTTAAGATTATGTTCCATTGATGTAAGCTAACATTGAATATCATCATTTCAAGTTTTTTTGAACATCAGCTTTTTCTTCAAGTCATCCACGTTTGAAAGTATACATATAGTTCTGCTGCACTACTTTCTTGGTCGCATTAACTACTTATTTTCTATTGAGCTTAAACAGAATTCAATTAGGTGTTGTTCGTTCTTTTTCAATATAGGCAGACCGATACTATAGAAAGGAAATTTTTTTTTGAAAAAATTTCCTTCCAAAAATCAGTCATTTTGAACAGTTTTAACATGGGCCATATGCATATGCTACAACCGTTTAGAATTTTTCATGGGGCCATACGCGGCTACTTAGGAGACGCAATACTTTGGCTATGGGGGTAATTTTCTGGTCATTTCAAAAGGGGGATATGTTCCCCTGTACGGGACAAATAAACAAGTTTGGCGTTTAAAACCTCTAAAGTATTTTTCATGAGGCCATATGAGTCATCTCAGTTTTTACACGGAACCATAGAATCTATGATTCGTGGTTATCGTCGAAAGGCAATGTACGTACAGCCCTTTTAGCAGCCATTTAATCGTGATTTGATAAGAGTTCTACAATATTTTTAAACATACCGTGATATTTGATGTATGATAACTTATTGATAAGCGGATCGAGGAAGAAAATACACAAGCAGATTAAGCGTCCTTCTACCTTGCGATTGATAGACCGCATTTGACGACACCCAATGAATCCGGGTCAGCTCGGCCCTAAAACATACTCGGCCCCCGAGTCAGCTCGGCCCTATTCCAACTCGGCACGGGTCAACTCGGCCCACTTTTTAATTATCTATATTTAGGTTTGGTTTTCACTTTTTATTGTTATCATTGTAATTATTTATAAAACACGGATTGACAGTTTTCAGAACTAGCAGCAGACAGGCTTTTCTGATCAGTAGACTTGCGAGTAAAGATAACCGATTGTGTGTCTCACTGTATTTCTGACTCGTAGTATGTTTAACCGTAATTTTAAATACCTTCAGTGTCAAACAATGTGTTGAAATATATACTGAGAGGAAGCTAAGATCACCAGCTTTTAATTAGTGTAACATGTGAAAATCGGACATTTAATCGCCCCAAACTAGCGATTTAAGCACGGGTAAATTTGCATTCTTTTGCAAGCGAAGGGAAACAAGTCTTGCCTTTCACTCAATATACCTCGGTTATTTACGTAGTTCGACGGAGAGAGTTTATAAATATAAGACAAATAAATAACAATTTATTTCTAAATATACTTTATTTCGGCAGAAGTACAATGTATAACTATATAATAATAATAATAATAATAATAAGATATTTCTTATTATTTATTTACCTTACAACATGCAAAGCAAAGAACTAAGGGCCATTATGGCCCTCTTGTTATTATGTTGGACAAAATCTTTAAAGTACTTCTCACATGTACTTTTATCACCTGTAGCAGTAGTAATCAATGTGCGATAATAAGTTGACATCTGTTTAAATCAACACTGTTGGAAGTAAAAAATTATCATTTTCGGTTTCATTTTCAGGAAATGGTAAAGTTTGGCATGGTCGTGCAGATATCTCTATAAGACGCAGTAAAATTAAAGTGGTAAAGCATGTTCCTGAAGAGATAGATGGGGAGGGTTGTGGTAACCCCATGTGTTCATGTACATCAGATGACTGTGAGAGTGATGGATCCTTCACCTTTGTTGTAGAAGTAAAGACAGCCTACATGCCAAATAATCCATTGAACCTCCGAACAGGGGTGCACAATAAGGATTTGTCACAAATACTGGCACAAACAATAGTGAATGCCTTCATTCAAAATAGGAAATTTCCGGATTTAAAAGAACATTTTATTCCATGTTTTTTGGCATCTGAAAACTATATCACAATTAATATGTACAATCCATTTTATGATGTTCTTTTATCACATGGTCAATATTTTCTGAAGGCAAATTAGATATTGACACTATTTTCACTGTTTGGTTGGCATTAAAATTTTGATAAGTTTCCTGCAGGGATGTTGAATGAAAATATACAAGAATCATGGTAAAGTTACAAAAGTTCTGGTTTTCATAATGCTATCTCTTCTTGCATGGATGTGTACAGAAATGAAATGGATGAACCACCGGTTTATCGTATTATTTATAATAATTCTGATCGTATTTTTTTATTGAAGAAAATGTGGGAGAATGAAGTAAATACATAATTCAAGCAATTGTTTGTTCATATAGCTTAGCCTGCATTTTAACTGGACTAAACGAAGTATATGGAGAGCTGTCCTGCTCGCCCCTTAGCGTTGGCGTCCGCGTCCAAATTTCAGATTAAAGTTTTGGTGCAGTAAAATATTTTTCACCATAACTTTTTCATTTCTTCAAACTTCAAATAAATGTTCCTTATAATCAACCACATCTTATGTGACAAGGTTCATAACTCTAGCACTCATATTTTCAGATTTATCTCCCCTTGAACTTAGAATTTTCCTTGAAAAAAATATTTTTTACTGTAACTTCTTTATTATCCCCCGCCGAAAAGGCGACGGGGGATATTGAAATAGTCTCCTTCCGTCTGACATTTTTGTCCGGAGCATATCTCAAAAAGTATTAGAGATATCAACTTGAAATAGATCTCACTCAGTAGATGTGCATTGCACAAGAATGATAACTTTACCTTTCATAATTTTTGAGATTTTGCCCTTTGTTATTTTTCATATTTAAGTTTTCACCTCAGTGGAGCATAACTCAAAAAGTGTTTGAGGTATCAACATGAAATGTCATAGGTGGTTAGATCTATTGAGAGGAATGCTGTGCACAAGAATCATGAATGATTACTCTTTGCTATATAATTTTTGAGTTATTGCCCTTTGTTCTTTTTCATACTATTTTGTTTGGAGCTTATCTCAAAAAGTATTTGAGGTATCAACTTGAAACTTGATAGGTGGATGGATCTCATTGAAGAGGAGTGCAGTGCAAAATAATGATAACTCTATCCTGCATAATTTATGAATTATTGCCCTTTGTTATTTTTCAAAATTAATTTTGTCCAGAGCATAACTCAAAAAAGCCTTTGAGATATCAACATGAAACTTCATAGGTGCATAGATCACACTCAGTAGGTGTGCAATGCACAAGAATGATAACTCTTACCTTTCATAATTTTGAGAATTTTGCCCTTTGTTATTTTTCATACTTAATTTTTCACCTCAGTGGAGCATAACTCAAAAAGTATTTGAGATATCAACATGAAATGTCATAGGTGGTTAGATCTTATTGAGGAGGAATGCTGTGCACAAGAATGATTACTCTTCCCTATATAATTTTTGAGTAATTGCCCTTTGTTCTTTTTCATACTATTTTGTCCGGAGCTTATCTCAAAAAGTATTTGTTGGTATCAACTTGAAACTTCATAGGTGGATGGATCTCATTGAAGAGGAGTGCAGTGCAAAAGAATGATAACTCTATCCTGCATAATTTATGAATTATTGCCCTTTGTTATTTTTCAAAATAAAATTATCTTTTGTCCAGAGCATAACTCGAAAAACGTTTGAAATATCAACATGAAACTTCATAGGTGCATATATCACACTCTGGAGGAGTGCAGTGCACAAAGAAATGATAGCTCTACCTTTCATAATTTTTGAGTTATTGCCCTTTGTTATTTTCATACTTAATTTTTTACCTGAGTGGAGCATAACTCGAAAGTGTTTAAGATGTCAACATGAAATGTCATAGGTGGATAGATCTTATTGAGGAAGAATGCTGTGCACAAGAATGAAAACTCTTCCATATACAATTTTTGAGTTATTGCTCTTTGTTCTTTTTCATACTATTTTGTCCAAAGCTTATCTCAAAAAAATAAAATATTTGAGATATCAACTTGAAACTTCATAGGTGGATGGAACCTCATTGAGGAGGAGTGCAGTGCACAAGAATGATAAACTCTTCCTGCATAATTTTTGAGTTATTGCCCTTTGTTATTTTTCAAAATTAATTTTGTCCAGAGCATAACTCAAAAGGCCTTTGAGATATCAACATGAAAACTTCATAGGTGCATAGATCTCACTCAGGAGGTGTGTAATGCACAAGAATGATAACTCTTTCCTGCATAATTTTTGAGTTTTTGCCCTTTGTTATTTTTCATACTTAATTTTCACCTTAGTGGAGCTTAACTCAAAGTGTTTGAGATGTCAACATGAAATGTCATAGGTGGATAGATCTTATTGAGGAGGAATGCTGTGCGCAACAATGATAACTCTTTTCCTATATATTTTTTTAGTTATTGCCCTTTGTTCTTTTTTCATACTATTTTGTCCGGAGCTTATTCTCAAAAGGTATTTGAGGTATCAACTTGAAACTTGATAGGTGGATGGATCTCATTGAAGAGGAGTGCAGTGCAAAAGAATGATAACTCTATCCTGCATAATTTATGAATTATTGCCCTTTGTTATTTTTTCAAAATTAATTTTGTCCAGAGCATAACTCAAAAAGCCTTTGAGATATCAACATGAAACTTCATAGGTGCATAGATCACACTCAGTAGGTGTGCAATGCACAAGAATGATAACTCTTACCTTTCATAATTTTTGAGATTTTGCCCTTTGTTATTTTCATACTTAATTTTTCACCTCAGTGGAGCATAACTCAAAAAGTATTTTGAGATATCAACATGAAATGTCATAAGGTGGTTAGATCTTATTGAGGAGGAATGCTGTGCACCAAGAATGATTACTCTTCCCTATATAATTTTTGAAGTAATTGCCCTTTTTCTTCATAGGTGGATAGATTTTACTGAAGAGGGGTTTGCAGCACACAAGAATGATCAACCTATCCTGCATTATTTTTCAGTTATTGCCCTTTGTTTTATTTTCAGCCATCAGTATTTACATAGGTTTCAAATCTGTAATCACTTCAGTCATTAGTTTTCATTACCAAAAGACCTCTTAAAAATGAATTATTCTGCTCTACTACATCCAATTCTTCCAATGAGCAAACCATTCGCGGGGGATGGCCATGTTGACATGGCTCTTGTTACTTAAGGGATCAACTTCATACTTCAAATATATGTTTCTTATTCATAAACTCGGACATAAGATAACTTATGTTCCAGAATGAAATAAACCCCACTATTTGTAAATGTTTTGTACATTTAAAATTTGTTTGTATTGGAATGTTTAATATAAACAAATATCTAAGGATAAAAATCAGCCAGCGCCAGCTTAATTTTAATTCCTGTTATAAATCAAGTTTTCTTATTCCAAATGATCCTAATGATCGCTTATTTTTCCATATATTTTTTGTTTGGTTTATGACTTTGTAAACCCTTTGAATTGACATTCATAAGAAATCCAGTAGTCTGTGAATTCTTCACTGCAAAAAGTGCAAACCCAATTTTCTGTAGAGAAATACTATCATATGTTTACGTCCCGCTATCATTAACAAGTTTTAACATACAATCGTA
>NW_026864190.1:0-57183 GCF_026571515.1 Ruditapes philippinarum
GCGGCCCCTGTATATAGCGAATATATTATATGTTTAATTGTTACCTGTCTCGAAGCGGGGAAAAGTTGGATTAATAATTCACTTTTATTACACATAGCGTAAGTTGATTATCCCTTTAAATACTCAAGGATCAGACTAGTATTTCAGTGTCGGTTTTAATGTTAGTAGGCACTCACTTAATTTTGGTACGCAGTTATAACTTACTCTTTGAATTGTTTAACTTGGAAACTTTGATTATAAAATAAATGTTGAACTTACTGTAAATGCATATTCTAGTAAACAATAATTAAACTGAATGACATTTGAATATACACTGTGTTGACTTATTGTATTTGAGTTTATTCAGATAACCGGTTACAATACATCACACCCATGCATTCGATTAACATTGACCAGCATGACTTTCTGTAAGTACTAGTTATGAAATATGGATCAAATGCATCAACAGATATTGACAGTTAACCGACAAACACACATGTATACATACATACAACTACTTCCACTTTAAATCGGGTCACCCGAAACATACTAAAATAAACATACCTTTCAACCTTGCGTCCAGAAATATCGCCAGAGTAAAAGGATAAACCCTGCAAGAAAAGCGCCTCTCAGAACTTAAAACAAGACTTAAAAATCAGAATTAAGCAAATGAAATTATAACATAAGGAATGTCTAAAGCCACATTGAAAGGTCATATCTAACCAGAAGAAAACATAAAAACCGACACAAAGTGCAACGTAATTCCATGGATGTGTTACAACATTTAATCCCCAAAAACACCAATAATTCCCAAGCAATTCGATCTTGTGAGAATGTAAAGAAAAAGTGAAAAGATGAACTGTGTTTTTGAAATTTACAAAAGGGTATTATAAACATTAAAGGGCAAACAAAAAATCTTTAAAACATCTTAACCTCTTCCAAGTTCGACATAAAAGATAATATAACCAGAGCGACAGTTTCTAAATCTATTAAAAAGTAGGTGCAAAACATGTCTATCTTTACTTGACGGATATGAATTTCAATTTTGTGACATTAAAATATCTAAAGTTAAACAAAGTGTAAATTGAGATCAAAAAATGTGATATATTCAACTATTTGTGACAATTTTGTTAGCAATATTATATTGTTTTATTTGGGCCAAACAAAAATTGTTCAATGTAAAAGTATGTATTTACATAAGCAACAAACAAACACTGAATAACTCAGAATGTTGCAAGTCAATAAATACATAAATGTTTATTATAATATTTAATATTAATAATATTATTGATAGTGACTATTTAAGAGAAGAAAAAGAAATGCATCTTATCAAATTGTTAAAACCACATCAGCTTAATACTCAATAGTAAATTTTTGTTTAACAAGTAATTTATATATATGAAGTTATGAACATAAAATGTATTTCAATATTTTTATTTGTAATTATACAAGGCAGTCTGAAGGACAGCTAAATCACCTTCCGCAGTGAATGTGTACTTCTTGACCTTTTACCAACCATGGCCTTGATGTTGTGCCACGCATATCATAAGCACAAAGTCTCACAATGGTGATTATTCGTGCCAAGTTATTTAAAATCTTCCATGAAGTCAAAAAGTTATGGAGAACATATAACAACCCAATTACTGTGCTCTGCACATCGTCTTATAATGAAAGCACTTTTGTCAAGTAATTAAAATTTTTGTTTTCAACGGTTTAAAAGTTATTAAACGGACATGAAATGTAGACCTTTTAACACTTGAACTTTAAGTGTGACCTTGGCCTTGGGGATAGTAACCCAATTATTGCACACTGCACATTGTCTTATAATGGTGATCAATTGTGTCAAGCTATTTAAAAAAAACAGAGGTTTAACAGATATGGAGCGCACACGAAATGTACACTTTTATACATTTGACCTTAAATTGTGACCTTGACCTTTTGGGTAACAACCCAATTATTGGTGATCAGTTGTGCCAAGTTATTTTTGAAACAAATCAGCGGTTAAAAGTTATGGAGCGGACACCAAATGAAGACTTTTTATAATGAAATGAAGACTTTTTACAGTTGACCTATAAGTGTGACATTGACCTTGGGAGTAGCAACCCAATTATTGCGCTCTTCACATTGTCTCATCATGGGTGCCAATTTATTTAAAAAAACATTTTAGCGGTTAAAACGTTATAGAGCAGACACGAAAGTTTTACGGACGGACAGACGGACGGATGGAAGTTCTAACAGGACAGTAATAATGTTGCTACTCTATTGTTCTCACTATTGTTCTTTTTAGTCACACAAAAATAGCCATATGAAAGCATAACAGAATGAATGACATCAAAGCGAAAGAACAGCTACCTATTGTACCTCTAGCCACATTATTACTGTCCCTTGAAAGCGGACAGACAGACAGACAGACTGACAGACAGATAGGCCTTACCTATACCTAGCCAGCAGCACTAGATCAGGCCGATTTCGGGGGGAAAGCGGTATATTGCCAAAGTGCCGATATCTATATGATATTTATATGACGTCGGCAGATATTGGTGGATATTGTGTCAATTTAAGACTCAAGTATTTCTGATCACGTAAATATGCTACAAAAGATTTATAAATAATTCTTTTTGCACAAAGTCACTAGTATACAATGTTTTCTCTTTGCTCGTGTGCATCTCGGGCCGTTATCGATGCCACGATAGACAACTCTGTATGATATACGAGTATGAAGTGAATGAAGGTAATGTAAAAAAGTTGTTATATGCATCATTATGTTATGTAAAATGGCGAAAAAAAATCATTTTTTGAATTAAATTTCAGTTTCAGGTTATTAAACTTTTCTTATTAAAATATTTTCATATATAAATTAAATTTATTTACTGCTGAAAAATTACATTGCCATTTGCCGGCATATTCAAGTGTTTTACTATCGAGATCAATCAGCAATTCTTTTTAGCTTGACTATTCGATAAAAAATAAGTAGAGCTATTCTAGTCAGCCAAGAGTCGGTGGTCGCGTCGGCGTAACCACTTATGTTTAAGTTTTTAGTAACACCTGAAATATTTTCAAAGTCCAACTTTGTTCACCATCATGTCCCCAACGTGTAGACAGGAGAAGGTAACTCTATAAAGCCTTTTGACAGCCTTTTGACAAAATTATGCCCCTTTATCGACTTAGAAGTGATGTTAAAGTTTGCGTACCACCTCAGCTGTTTTCATATTTCATTCACATCTTGCTTTCAAACAAATTGTAATTTTATACACTTCTTTGTAAGCATAATAGGACTATAACATGGATTTAAAAAAAAAAAACATTGGCCCTTTTGTGCACTTAGAAAAACATTATCAACGCTCTTTTACTTTCAAGCACTCATAAAAGTTAAGCGAGCTGTCCTACCAACATGTTATTTTATATTGTAGCTAGTCATATTTTTTTCAAGTCTGTTCTCTTTAAAAAATGAATTTTACACTATTTGATTGTCTTTTATTCATAAAACATTCCAACATGTATGTCCTCCTTGTACTGAAGGGCAACTGTATGAAAAGTGCCTCTCTGTGCCAAAAGTATATTAAATTGTAGCACACAAGGTTGTATATCGGTATTGCATAAACAAGACATCGGACCGACATTCTTTTGCAAACGATGTCGGTCCGATATCTAGCCGTGTTGCAAAACAAAGGCGGGCCGATGTCAAAACAACAAAGATGCCGATGTCTGGCCGACATAATTGACAATATCGGTTTGATATCGGACCGATGTATATATGCTGACTGGGTAATCCCCTTTCTGCTACGCGGAAGGGGATTAATAAGAGACGCTTCCGATTTTATTCAGGTTGTTTTATTGACCAATTCTTATTCAGTAATGATTGTTAACTAACACATTTAATAATTCAATCGGAACATCCTCGGCTATTATTTATAAAAACTCGAGAAACACTACGGATTAAAAGTAGTTCTACTACGTGGTTGCATATGTAAACAGAAGTAAAGAGTGTAATCTTCGATAATGTAAAACGAATGTATATATTTGACATCCAAAGCAAAATAAATTCGGAACAAGTATGATTGAAAATATGTTTGACAATCATTTTCAATTTAAATATAAACACTATGTACAATTTTAAACAAATCAGACTTATTGACAATAGATGGCATTTTGTACTTTCGGTTTCTACTACCATAATAATAAGTATATAGATTATGTATTGTTTGCTTTTATATCTATGAATTTTCTAATTTTAAGAGGGCATTTTCTTGATATATTAGATAAAAACTTGTCAACATCTCCGAGCATTAAATACTATTTGTTTACATGTTAAGTTTCTTAGCGTAGGTTAGACTGAAATACCGTATCCGTTCTGTGTATTGTGTTTGAGGTCCTTATCTGAATACCGAAAAGTTGCAATTGATAAATAGCTCTCCCGAGACGCTGTTTTGAAAATAATTTACATTATCCCCCTTTCAGGAGGTTGAACGTATAGCGTTGCGATACTCCTTTAAGCGAGATGAACTCATTCGATACGGACTAATGGCGGATTTATTTGTGTAAATACACGTCAAAGTGAGAGTATTTTATTAACTATTTCATAAATCTTCGATTACAATTGCATATTTGTATTGACGATGTAAAGATAGGACCGACAAACTTTTCATCAAATTACAGAGGCTTAAATTCATAATTAAAAAAGTTATTGAAGGTAAACTGACGGCAACAGATTTTGTGTCGGTGAATAAAATCGCTTAAAGCAAGCTTATATTAATATAGTCAATTTCTTTTTCTTCTTTATTCTATAAGGGTAATCATAATTGAGTGGCATAGCAAGTACCTTTGTGCTCCGATATACATAGACGCTTACTGGTCAAAATATTTAAGTGTACGCTGGGTTTTGGTGCGATAAAATAAATGTACGCTGGTAAAGGTCTGATATGTTTCTTTATCACATCTGCTGTACATGTTTTTCTATGATAATTCTAAAAGATCCACCGTTTTCGCATTTCTAAAAAAAGGTTTTTATATCTTCTTCTTTTCCGTCAAATTAAAGTTTCGTATCACCATCTATATAAGTTAGATTTTCATAATTAGATATATACCTGTGATAATAAGGAGTTGGAAAAAGTAACCTTTACTCAAAGATCTTAGATAACTATATTTCTTGTCATCTATCAATTTTTAACAACGTTCATAGCTACTGTATCTTCATTCCAAAAAAGTGTCGCCCTTTTCAACAACAATAGTTGTTTTTTGTACTGTATCTTGTTTGTGATTTATTTTTCCTTTTGATCATGGAATTTGAGTTTTTTTTCTGTAGTCTTATTCATTACTGAAGAATGTATGCAATTTAATTTTGTAGTTTATTTTCAACTTTTGTTTATCTATGATATGTCTGACATTTGAGTTTGCTCTTGATATTGATTAGGCATACTGAATTCCTAGAAATTATTCCGCGCTTATTAAGTTAGCGCTTTTCGCGTTGAATACATTTCTGCCAATGTTTGATCCGCGATAAAGTTGTATGTTACACACCCGCGAACATTTGTAGCGTCATTAAGAAGTACTACGATGAATAAATCATAACTTTAATCTATACTTAACTGATACTGTCTTGTCTTGCATGTATAGAGTGAACAAATACAGAGATCTAAATGTGAGATTAGTAATATATATTCTCTTTACCCCCCCCCCCCAGTAAAACAGTATATGCCATCAGTCATCAGTCCTTATATCATGTTGTACATTTCATATTTCATTTTGCATGTTTTACATGTTGATATATACATTTTTTAGTTTATTCTTATCCAAAAAGTAGGAATAGTACGAATACTTGTAAAAACAGCAGGAGTATAGCAAAAAAGTAGGGAAATTGGCAAAAGTAGGACTTCTTTCAAGCATATATTAATAAAAGTGACACAATGACTTTAATCTTTAACCTAAAATGACATTAAATAAAAAGGGGTCATCTTATAGGCTTATACACAATTTATTATATGTACTTAAGGTATTGAATAACCATTAGAACGGATGCGAGGTGTTTTTCCGACTAGTGCATGTAATACAATAGTAAATCCACTTCTCATATGTTGCTATTTTAATTAAAGTTATTTTCTCTGACAAAAAAACAACAAATAAGTAAGTAATTAATAATATAAAAAAAACATATTATTAAATGACAAAACCTTTACTGAATGAATGGAATAAACAAAACGAATATTATCGTTACTACTGGTTATTTGATAGAATTTCAAGTTCCTGTGAAATAACTTATCTAATCTTAATATTTAACTTTTGTGAGAAAATAATATTTAAATTAACTATATCGTAGTATAATACATTAATTGACAGTGTTGTTTTTATTGACACTGTGGTTTACATATGATTAACATACAACCACAAAACTTGATGTTTCATCAATATTGAATAAGTATGTACTGTATACGCTCCCTTCGCAGCTCACAGAACACACTCACGTTACTCTTTAGCAGAGGTTAGAAAGTGAGCGATAGTTGAACATTCGACTGATGCGCAGGAGAATAGTACTGTAATGGGGAAGTCCCCGTCGCTACAGGAAAACCCACCAAAATTTGTGCGTTTATCGGACCAAATACTAGATGTGCAGTAACAAAACTTGAAATATTGTATATATTTTCCGATAGATATGGAAAACTACTCTTGTATATCGTTTTGTTATCAAAAATAAACATGTTGGAACTTAAACTTATCGAATATTTCGTTTTAAAACTACCGATACATTATTCGTTTGCATGTATACATCTGGCTGACGGTTGAATTTGCAGCAACAAATACCGCAATAACTTCCTCAATACTATGAAATTTAGTATTTTATTTTGAGGATCATGCACAATTATAAGTTCTGATCAGCATGCACAATGCTATTCTTCAAGAACTTACAATTGCAACAAATATTAAAAAAAAACATGTTCATACCAACTTTCGTTTTCGCTGTCGTCGGCCATTAGTCCGAATCGCATGATTTCACCTCGCTTAAAGGAGTATCGCACCGCTATACGTTCGACTCCCTGCCTTTGATAAATATCGTTAAGTACGGATAATTCTAAATATCCGCAATACTATTTTTACGGTATTAACTACCAATATTGTGTTTGCCTTGAGAAATATTATAAATAACGTACCAGCAATTTTTCTTAACGTTACGCCATAACTTTGTTTACTTCTTCATTAAAATGTTATTAAAATTTCGGCTAAAGAAATGCTAAGAAAGAAATATCTAAAGCGTCGGACTGTTACTGTTGGATGGGTTCTAGTCCCGGATCGTTGTGATTGATCATGAAATCCCTTCTACGATCATTCGCTCTGCTCTCGTATGTACAAAAATTACAGTTCCTTGCCAAAGTGAAGGCAACTAGAACTGGTAAACTGCTTGAAAGTCCGCCAAGGAACGATGCCGTGGCTGAACTGTTGTAAATTCAATGTGGCTTACTGAGTGATGCAGAGTGAAATCTTATGATTAGAAGTTATGAGTATAGGAGATAATTCAATGAAATAAATAAAAATAATTTTACCGTTACATTGACGAAAACTAAAGCCATTATCCACATAAAGGTAAAAAAAAAGAAATAACTGAATACACGAAATAATGAACGAGTTTGTGAAGTGTCTGTGGACATGTACTCAGTGTCGTTTTGGAATATGTATTCGTCTGGTCCAGCAATTATCATTGAAGTTGTTTTCATCAGCGATCTCCAGAATGTTTGAAATTGTTCCTAGTAAATATAAAAATGCTCTTATACAGCAATAAGAATGATTTATTTAATTTTACCCATGACATATGGTGCTATATCAGTCAAATATGTTTCATATGTTTTAAAATAAATATGAAATATAAATATGAAAATGGGCGGAGTCAAAACTAATATTCATTTTAAGGGACTTCTTTCGCCATTTTGTTTGAAAAATCTGCTAAATACAATACAACTTCTTGTTGAATTTTGTTTTGAAAACTATCTAAAATGATAGAAAATGGTCTAACTAAGAAAATTAATCCGACCACCAATATCTTTAATTCAGTTATCAACGCTGTAAAGACGTTTAAAAAAAGTTGTTTACGTGACGTCACAATGTATCGCTAAATGGTGCGTGCAAAACAATACAATAATTACATCACTGCACGCTGTACAATTGCAGTTGCGTAGCAAGGAAGGGGGTTCGGCACCATTTTTCTTTGATAATGAAATTAAATAAATCAGCTATTTTTCGTTTTTCGTAAAATATGGTATATATTGTCACTCAACAATTTAAAATGCCACACATTTTCACTCGCTTTCCCGGCTTGTGAAAATATGTGGCATTTTATCATGTTTCGTGAAAATATATTCCATATTTCACTCAAACGAAAAAATATCCTCTTAATATGTAAATTAAATGTATTTATACATGTTTTTATCTAGAAAATAGTGTTTCACACATTGTATCATCGCAGTGTGTAGCCAAAATAGGTATTGACTGTCACAAAGCAAAGTGTTACAAACATTTTGCTGCACTTCTATCAATGCATGTGTAAAGTATAGGGAAATGTTCTTCGTATGGAAACGCTAAAACAGGAAACAGTTTTTTTTCTTTTTTATTGAAAAAAAATACATTATACTAAATTTATAAAAAACGTATTATCCACCGTATTTAATGTGCCATAGTCAATGTTACCCATTGCGAAATAAGACATAATGTCTAAATCATGTGAGAATACTGTAAGACTATGAAAATATTAACAGGTCAGAGACCGTTGTCTTCTTTATGAGAAACGGAGAGTGTTTGGACCCGTAAACATCGTTCAACTTTTGACACTGGACAACGTTAGGTAGGAAAAATAGCTAACAGAGAAATAAAAAGCTAACCATATCTCAGTAACTGCTAGTCTCTCCGCCCGTCTGAATGGTGAATGTGAGCTGTATTTTTTTATCTACGAGTTATATTTTTATATATTTCATTTGCTTACTTTACTTAACTTACTTTTTACTTACTCACTGAATTACTTACTTACTGGTTTACTTATTATTTTTACTTTACTAACTTACTTTACTTAAAATCTTTCTGACTTACTTATATACCTACTAACCTTATTTACTTTGCTTTACTTATCAATAATTTATTTTATATACTTATGTAGTTTTTTACTAACCTTTTATATATATTTATTTACGCATACGTTACGATGATATACCATGAAATAAAAAAATGTAATTGAAATACTGTCTGTATATCCCTGAAGCTACCAAAAATTATTCAAGCGTTTTCATAGAGACCCCGAGTAAGTACTATAACAACAAGAACATGTGATTTTAAGAGGCATGAGCTTTTGCGATAATATCAGAGTGTCATGATATCTTGACACGCACCTGCTCAAACACGCCTTCTTGGTAGAACTCAAATGCTCAATTTTATGAAAACTCTTTTTAAATCGGACTTAGGGGTGTTCAATTTTCGTCCTTGATCCCAGACCAGTACATGTATATTTTTCAATATTTACAAGTCAATTTGGGATACTTTTATTTGATATAGGGAGCCAAATGGTACTACCTTCGCGATAACGCTTAATTTATTTGTAATGATTTGTAGACTACTCTCTTGGAATACACAGCTTATTATTGCCTTGCCCTCAACACCGGACCGTTTGCTCCACCTCTTGCCCTTTCATAGCTCTACTTTGAAAAGAAGCGATAAATAGATTTAAGGAATGCACTTGGAGTAATTATTTTGCACTAAAGACAAGATCTTGTTACGGGTAAGTGTTTTTTCTAACACACATTTCAAAGAAATCCGAAGTGTTACAATATACAACAAATCGTTGTTCACTATGTCAGGAAAAAATCTCCCGGATTTAATTTAATTTCCTTTCCGCAACAGCTTAGAAAATTGGTAGCCCTTTACAATCGTACACGGAACTACATTGATCGACTTAGCTATTTAAATCGGTCTTGGAAATGCCGTTTGGTCGGGTTTACAATTTTGCAATCAAAATGGCTTTTAAGAATCGAAGCACTAAATATGCTAAATGCTCGACATCTTAAATGGTATGTAACATAGCCGCTGTACCATTTATTTCATTTAATTTGTTTGTAACCGGCCAAGTGTAATAAAAAGCGACTCTTGTTAGTTTCCGGAACCATCAATGTCTCAGCACTGTGTTTTGCCTGCCATTGTATACTTTGGTTGTACAACGTGATCATTGAATTTGTTTAGAACATTTTACATAAATCATATTTAACGCCTTTTTATAAAGATAGTATATCTTAAATCCAGTATTGCACTTACATAATTCTTCTTACCTGATCGTAATACATGCTGTGAAAGCAGATGGAGTATGCAACTGTCAGGGGAAAAATGACCACGCAACACCATAAAAACTGATGCATGATTCGTATTAGCATAATGACAATCATGTTCTGGAAAGGAGGTTGCAAAAAGTAGAATAATAAATTGATCCAAGCGAGGGAGACAGGTACCGCTCTAAAATGAAACAGCAAACCCTGAAACAAAATTTGAAGGTTTTTTAATACAATCGTAGGTACTGTTTTCCACTGTTATAATTGAAAGAAAGCTACCAAAAATGGCCAACATTTATCTTAAGGAATGCATCAAATTTTACAATGTTATAAAATCAAATAATAAAAATAATCAAACAAGAGGGTCATGATGGCCCTAGATCGCTCACCTGACCCAACAACCACATCCAAACATTGTCTGTATCCTGACCAAATTTGATGACAATGGAGTCAAAAATGTGTCAACAAGGTTTTTCAATATTTAGGCAGTGTGACCTAGCTATTGACCCCAGGTGACCCATATTCAAACTTGACCTAGAAATCATCAAAACAACCTTCCTGACCAATATTCAGAATATTTGGATCAAAACTGCAGCCACTAGACTGTAAACAAGCTTTTTTTTATTTTTAGACCCTGTGACCTAGTTTTACCTCCGAAATAATCCACCTTCGAACTTGACCTAGAAATCATCAAAACAACCTACCTGACAAATTTCCTGAATATTAGATCAAACTGCAGCCACTAGACTGTTAACAAGTTTTTTCTATCTTTAGCTCCTGTGACCTATTTTTGATCGGAGATGAACCATATTCAAACTTGACCTAGAAATCATCAAAACAACCTTCCTGACCAATATTCAGGATATTTGGATCAAAACTGCAGTCACTAGAGTTTTAACAAGAGTTTTCTATTTTTCGCTCCTGTGACCTATTTTTGACGGGAGATGATCCATATTCAAACTTAATCTAGAAATCACCAAAACAACCTTTTTGACAAATTTTCAGAAAATTTAGATCAAAGCTAAGGCCACTAGAGTGTTAGCAAACTTTTCTATTTTTAGCCCATATGACCTAGTTTTTGACCCGATATGAGCCATCTTCAGACTTAACCTTGAAATCATCAAAACAACCTTCCTGACAAATTTCCTAAATATTTGAATGAAAACTGCAGCCACTAGATTGTTAACAATATTTTTCTATTTTTAGCCCTTGTGACCTAGTTTTTGACCGGATATGAGCCATCTTCAAACTTTACCTAGAAATTATCAAAACAACCTTTCTGACAAATTTCCTGAATATTTGGATCAAATCTGCAGCCACAAGAGTGTTAACAAGATTTTTCTATTTTTAGCTCCTGTGACCTTGTTATCGGCAATGAGCCATATTCGAATTTGACATAGAAATCACCAAAACAACCTTCCTAACTGATTTCACAAAACTGCAGCCACTAGAGTGTTAACAAGCTTTTTTATATTTTTAGCTCCTGTGACCTGGTTTTTGACCCGAGATAACCCAACTCGATCTGTATTTCATTGAGACAAACATTCTGACAAAATTTGATGATGATCCAATCAAAACTGTGACTGTTAGAGTGTTAACAACCTAAATGTTGACGACGAACGACGCACGACGACGGCCGCCGGACATAGCCCCATCACTATACCTCACCTTGACAACTTCGTGGTCAGGTGAGCTAAAAACATACTTAAGTTACAAGACTTTAGTCATTGTAAAAACAACAGCTTCTATGCACGCATCAATCTTATTAAAGTTCAGATCTACTTATTTTTACATGAAGATCGGATTGCCACCGTATATGTTTCGACATCATTGTGATCCGGATTTCCCGATAAAGCTAGTTTAAGCCATGCAATTAAATCGTCCTCTACAGATAGATATAAGACGAAGTATCAATATATCATTTCCGTGGAAGTAAAACAAATTGTTGGTTCTTGTAAGAAAAAAAAGTTTGAAGTTATTAAAAACAAATAAACTGGAAATAATGGAGTCAATCCTTTGATAGGCGATATTGTTTTGCCAGTTTACCTGCAGGCTATTTGAACATTGTTTGTTCTCGAAATCGTTAAAATTATCTACTCAGTATTGGTTTTCAAGCAGTTAAAATAAGAACAGAACAGAACATTACAGGGGAATCACGCTTGTAAGTTATTTGTTGAAGTTATTTACATCAATTTTGAATTAAAGGATTATGACTTATTGTAATGAAAATAATATTATATCTGATGCGCAGTTTGGATTTAGAAAAGAAAAATCGACAGTTGATGCTTTGTTTATCATGTTAACATTAGTTCAAAAGTATTTAAATGAAAATAAACGTCTTTATTGTGTTTTTATTGATTTAAAAAAACTGTTTTGATAGTATATATAGAAATGCCCTATGTTTAAAGCTTTATAATAGGTTTTAAGTAGAATTAGACAGGTTAAAATGCTACGTTTTGTTTTAAAAAATATGTATGAAAAAGTTAAGTCTTGCGTAAGGTTGTGTAATACCCATTCTGAATTTTTTAATACGCTGTAGGCTTAAGGTAAGGGGCGGGTAATTTTCGCCCGATATTATTTCCCTGTTGGTAGAAGACTTAGAGTTATATGGTACAAGCAGAAATACAGACTCTGGTCTTACTATTATACAACCAACACTAATACTTAAATTTTTCTGTTGTTTGGCTGATGATATGATTATTTTGGGTGAATCGCCTTGATGAGGTAAATCAATCATTAAAGCTTTTATTACTTATTGTGAAACATTGGAGTCTAGAAGTAAATACAGATAAAACAAAAAGTTGTTGTATATAAAGAGGCTTTGTGGCTTTTCACTAAGACTTGAAATTTTGGATAATTTTTAACTATTTGGGTACCAACTTTAATTAGACAGGTAGTTTTGTTCTAAATCAAAAAAGCAATTTAGTTTTTTTAAAGCATTGAAAGCCTTAAATTTGTTTACTTATTAATTGTCACAAATAGAAAATTAAAGCCCTAAAAATTATTTTGCAATTATTTGATTCATTTCAATTTCTATTTTAAATTATTGAATCAGAAATATGGGGATTTCAAGTAAATCTAAGGAAAAATTGAAATAATTTTTATCTCAAATTTTGGGTAACAATTATTAAAGGTCAAAACGACGGAAGTTCAACGGCTTGTATAGGGTAACTTGCATGATATCCCCTCTTTATATTATGAGACAATGTAAGAATTTAATTAAATATTGGTTTTAAACGACCAAAACAGACATTTAATATTACAGCATTCGTATTAGAATTTGCATATGATGAATTGTTTATTGGGAAGAAAAGAAAAAACTTGGTTGTCAAATGAGAAAAAAAATAATTACTATGATTATGGGTTTGCATATGTAAATTGGGATTCGCCTGAAAACGTTTGGAAAATAATTTTATATTATGTTTTAAAAAACGGGAAAATTAAATCGATAAGTTTTGTTCCAGGGTGGCATGTAAACAATGAACACAGTCCTGTTTAAGAAGTTTTTAATCATGTTTTAAAATGTTAATTTTGAGTACGACAAATACTTGGATATTTCGCCTTGCAATTTAAGATGTTATTTTACAAAGGTTATCTTCACATTCTTTGAAAATTCAAACAAGTCGATACAGTACCCAAAGAATCGATAGAAATCAACGTTATTGTATATATTGTGATAAGCAAGACATTGAGGACGAGAATAATTTCCCATGTTATATTGATTTTAGGAAACTATATATATAAAGTATTATTGTGTTAAATCAAGCATGTTTAAATTTGTAGAACTATTAAAAAATGATAAAAGAACAATTTTCACAAATTTAGCTATTTATATTAAACTTGCTATGACTTTAAGATCATCTGCTACACATATTTAAGTCCATCCTCTTAGAATAGACAACGATGAAATTGTATGCTTAAAATATCATGTAATTGTAATTTTATTTTATTAAATGTAAATGTTCCCCATGTTATATTGATTTTAGGAAACTATATATAAAAAGTATTATTATGTTAAACCAAGCATGTCTAAATTTGTAGAACTATTAAAAAATGATAAAAGAACAATTTTCACAAAATTAGCTATTTATATCAAACGTGCTATGACTTTAAGATCATCTGCTACACATATTTAAGTCCATCCTCTCAGAATAGACAACGATGAAATTGTATGCTTAAAATATCATGTAATTGTAATTTTATTTTATTAAATGTAAATGTGTAAATGTTATGTATGTGTTATTGCGATTCGATATTTATAAACACTGGTTTATCACGTGACTGTATTATATTACATGTAAATGTATCAATTTTGTAAATATGTTACTATGATGTACTTATGGTACAAATCTAATAAAATAAATGTTCTGTTCTGTTTAATAATTGTTTTAATATATATTCTAAAATATTTCATTTATGTTGTGAAAAATAATAAATTATGAATAATAGAATTCAGCATTTATATTGTATACAATTATTTATGTTCTATACTTTTATTTATATTTGAAACACATTTATATGATAAAAAATGTTTGATGGTGTTATAAAAAAGATGAAGTGATAAAATAATATGTTTAATAATGGCATCATTGGATGCTCATTACATTTGTAATGAACACTTTTATTGGACTATAACATTGACGCAATTTACATTACAATCTTTACCCATGACGCAATATTGAACAAATATGTTTTTGCTTTTTATAGAATGAAAATGTGTAATTTTTACAACAAAAATATTTTACTACATAAATATATAGGTTTTAATTGTACATAAAGATATAGAACATAAAAATCTATACAATACACATGCGAAGTTTTACCACATAAATATAATTTTTTTTGCAACATGAATTTAAAATTGTTCAATATAAATATGCTTTTTTATCACACAAAAATACTTTTTGAATGCCGCCATTAGATTTATTTTCAAACGTTTGGACGCCGCAATCAACAGCGACTACTCTTTATCCAAACATAACACACCCTGTCAAAATCATACCTGGATAAATAATGAAGTTCTGAATATGTCTGTAAAGAGAATAAATATAAATGCACTGATTCTCGTGATCGATTCATAAGAAGCTCTCATACGAAGGAAACGTCTCAGATTGCAGGAATTGCAGCAACGTACCTGTATTAAAGAAATTGAACATTGCGTCACTTTTTAATATTACTACTGGTCATATGAAATACATTTTATGCTCTTGATATGGTCACGGATTTATATTACAAATCCGTGATATAGTTTATAAAATTCGTAATTCTTTTTTTGTTTCATTCAAAAAGTATTCTGCCTCCGATCAAATATTGATAAGAGAATTGAGCAGCATACTTTGTATCGTTTATTCAAAGTGTATGAATCTTTATATCTTCTGTCTGCAGTTTACAATATTATTGCTTGATTTAAAAAAAAATCCAAATTACATGTATAAAAAATATTTCTTTATTTCTGTAAGAGCGTATAGGGCTTGTCCTCGATCATTGCCAAACGGTTGAAATACTAATAAGATAGCAGTGTCGGACCGTATATGTCACGGAACGTATATGTCACACGTGTGCGACATATTCGGCCGAATTTATCACAGCTGTTTGCATGCGCTATATACGTTTCTGCATTTTTGTAGTAAATGCCTGACCGTATATGTCAGACTTTTTACACAGTAAACTAAAGTTATCATAGTCGTTTTTACCTACCTTCAGCAAAGTTAATAAATCATCATCATCATCATCAACAACAACAACATCATCACTATTGGCAACAAAAACATAATTACCATCAATGATATATTATCACCCACGCCGCTTTGCTTATCATTTTATCAGTAAGATGACTTCTGTGTCCATACACGGCGGCTGGCTTTGTCGAAAATACATTGTGTGTGCTAAATATTTTCAACATAAATTTTTATTGACTTGAAGATAAAATATCGAGGAGGATGGGTACTTTTTACTTGTCCATGCGCCCTTTCCTGTCAACGTGCGTCTATCCGTCCCGGAATCTTTAGAATTTTAACTAGGGGCATGGTCATATAACTTACATGAATGAATGTTCATCTGAGGTTTAGCTTGTCGATTACCGCAGTAATGCCTTCATTTAGTACAAAATTACAGTTAACACATTTGTCGCCTGTAGCCAAAACAGTATCTGGGCTAAGGTATTGAAACTTTACGTGGGTATTACACAAGATATGAAGTTGTGTACATTGGGTTTCGCTTGTCAATTTACCACATTTATGCCAGGGTTATTGCCCTCTACTTAGTCGAAATCAGCAATTTTCAACTTGTAATGCATGTTGTTGAAAAAACAATTATAGCTAGCGTCATTAAACTTCAGATCAATGTTTGTAAGCATATATATTGTTTTGCACGTGAGGTTTCCGTGTGGATTGCTCAGTAATACCAGAGTTTGTGCCTTTTACTAAGTTATTATCATTTGAAATTTTCACTTGTGTGGCTGATTAGCTAAAAGGTGTTTAAAGCAGTATCAAGAAACCTTACATGAATGTTGGTCAGCATATGGTGCTGTGCATCCGGGATTTCACTCATAGATTTGATTAGTGCTGTCATAGTTATAGCCCTTGACTCATGGCATTCTGTATAAAAGATGGGTAAAGGGGGCCTGTATGTTTAATGGTTTTAGTAAGATTTATTGACATGTTGAAGATAATTTATTGACTTTTTAAGTATTAAATTTTATGATTGTTATTTGTTTGGGTCGTCAGACCAAACAAATAATGGTAGCGAAATTTCAGACTCTAATGCTGTTAATTGCAATTGCCGAAAGTAGTCCGCTTTTTTGAAGCGGTTACTTCCCTTTATATGTACACTAACGCCGAAAAATTCAGGGGAGATCACTGCGTAAAGATGGTCAAATGACAGGCGCATTAATTTTCAAGCAAAATAATTCCCGAATGGTCGAAGATTTCTAATATTGTTTTATTCTTTATAGATATACATGCTTATAGTAAGCTCCATGATTATTTACATCTGTGTTAAACAACAGTTAGCGTCGTTACAAACCCTAATTTAGAATAATATGGTTTTCTTCAGGCCGTTAACATATAAATTCACCGTGGCCGAGGGGTTTGCGCGCTCGCTTAGGAAGCGAGAGGTCTGGAGTTCAAATCCCAGTTAAGGCAACTCATTTTTTTTTCAAATTGTTTAAGTCAAATAAACATTGGATTGAATATCAGTGTTGCAATTAGTCTTATAGCCAATTTACTACAATTAAAACGCTGGAAAGCATTGGTGGCACTATACAAAAACAAATTGGTTTATAATCTCACAACCTTCACCTTTCTGACATTCTGAGACCCAAACAAATTCAGCGCCTTCTGTGCTTTGATATATTTCTGTTTTACAAACTCTCGTTAATTTATAATTTATAAATATCCAATATAATTAGCATATATTTTCGGACCTAGCCATTCACTGACCGCCTGCGAGTCAATACGCACAAAGTGATAAATTCCAATGTTGTCATAAAAATTTGTTAAAACTGATTTTTTTCTTTCATGTCTATAGAACACATTAAACGCTTTTTAATAGTTTATCTTACGCGAACAAATCCTGATGTTGATATGTATGTTACAAATTACTCCGTGACATGGCTATAAGCAAAATCATTTTTTATCACGATTTTTGAACATTTTCATAATTAATTTTCTTCACGTGTACTTTTACAGTGGTGAGCATGAAAATAAATAGTATGAATGGCGTTTTGTTCACTCCACTTTCATAACTTCTTATTCCTAAAACCATCAATCGTTCGTGGTAATTTTCGAAATGATGATTGTACGCGTTGAAGTTGTTTCGAACAAACTGTTTGCCATATTTTAACGTGCATTCTAACGTTTGCTTTTGTATGGTTGCAGCATATGTGCCATTAAAACTCTACCTCTCTTTCCTTATGAATCACAGAGTATGAATGATACCATGATAAGGGGTAGTTGTGACCTAAGGGCTAAGACGTTTCCCTCTCCACCCCAGGTCATGACTATGTTTCATCATCTGACACCAGTATTTGGTTAGTTCCAGGAAGATTAATATCAATTGAAATAACGTGTTTTACAATCGAGCATAAATAAATATGTTTAAACTAATAGCTCGTAGATTTATTAAGGGCCCTGGAATCATTTTGTTCAAGCAGCAAGAAATATACAAATAGATAAATACAGAATCCCTAAAGAAAGCCCAACACGGCAAAATTGAAAATGTTGCAGGCTCGGTTTGATTGAGCCTGTTCATGGACGGTACTAGAAAGTGCAAGTTACCGTCCACGCCCCCTAGCACCGGCTTAAGCAGAATTCAACATTTAAACGTGAATTAGTAAAATTACAAAACATATCTTAGTGCAAGACGAAAATATATTCTTGTTTTCAGGGATATTGCAGTACGATACTCACAAAATATGTGTTTCGCTTATTTGGTGAAATATTTGTTTATTTTATACTTAATTCGATGAATTTGTTGTTTAGAGATCTGCACTTTAAAAAAATCGGTGAAATATTTGTGAGGATGAGGTAAACAAGCGTAGTAAAAGACAAAAAATACGAACATTGGAACGATGAAGTGACGCAGGTTTGAACGCCGACCTGAAACTCTGTGTCCTCACTGAATATGAGTATTCTCCAGAAAGGTGATTCTGCATTAATCATCTAATACCTTAATCAGGACGTGTTAGGACGTGGAAATATTCTTACATCCACGTCCGTACCGTGACTATGCCCGACTAAACCAAGTCCAAGTGCGTCCTTACCACGTCTTCAGTTTTTACTCAGTTCGTGCAGTACTGAAAACAACCATGAGATTCTAAGTATTGGATATGCACAACTGAGTCTCTTGTTCTACAGTCAGGATATGCTTAACATGATAAAAAATTTCGTAGTGCATTTTGATTAGCCAATTGTTTCGTATTCACGACTTAGCGACATAGGACCTAGTGCTACTGTTAATCACTATGACATGTAGTTTTAGCTATAAATGTTACTGCGGCTTGTAATGATGAAAATGCTGCTGTTGCTTATGATGATGGTGATGATGATGATGGCGGTTGTGTTTACGATTCTGTCCTTAGGTTATTTTCGTATTTTCTTAATAAACGGTATTTTGCATTAAGAAAACAAAAACACATGTGACAAATTCGTTGGTATTTTTTTTCTATGCGCATAAATAGTTAGTGACAAATAAGTTTTGGTGAGCATTTAAAAACTGAATCCACTGAATCCAACCGAATATGGCACATTTTATGTTTCATTTTCGGCTGAAGAGTGTGCCATATTCGACCGAATATGTCACACGTGTGACAAATTCGATCCGAATATGTCACACGTGTGACGCATTCGAACCGAATATGTCACACGTGTGCCATATTCGGTCTGTGCCATATACGGTCCGACATAGCAGCATTATATTCTGGTTCAGAACATTTTATTCTGTTTACGTACATTATTCACGTGTGTTAAATAACAGTCAAAACTCTTCAGAGAATCAATCGTTTGGTCATGGGAACAAACTCATAATTTTATAAAGATATTATATTAGATACGACTTTATGCAATTGACCATAAGAATCACGAACGATTTAAGCATTATATGTGATTGATTAATTCCCATTGAGATGGATAAAAATAATATGAACATCATCAGAAGTTTGAAGAAACGTTCTTACATCCATGAGCGACTGTAACACAATAACTACAAAGATTACGTATTTATATCCGCATTCAGGAATTTCGTCACAGAAAGTTTCACTGTAAAATATCAATACAAAGATTAACAAAAATAATTTTTATGCAAAGCATCAAAGGGCGTCCAAGCAAAAATGCAGCAAAAGGCGTTGAACTGGTAGTCATCTGATGACCAGATATCTTCTTTTAAACTTTTCAATGGTTAATTGGATGGATTTCACCCGAATTGTATATCATATTTTCGTAGATTAATGGAATGTTAACAAATATACAAACAGTATATAACAATAGTTACAAAGGGACTTATATGGTAATATTGCATGGATTTTTTTATTTTATATTAAAAATGGTTTCTATTAATACATGGAAAGTACTTATGTGACAGTAGTTATATTTTAACTCCCAGATACATACTGAAAATAGAACACACACTTGAATGAAAAATTTTTGATGAGTTACAAAGGGATCAAATTAAGGATTTTGTTGTTGTAAAACGTGTTAACAAAAATAATTGTACATAAAATAAAGTCATGAAAAGATTTGCATTGCATGTTGATATGGTGAAACATTATTAATCAATACAAAGGAAGACTGTTACCTGAATACTAGAAATAGAGGATCATCATGTTCACTCCAGCTACGGGAAAGATAATTTTAGAACTATAATACTATGAGATAACAATTCGTAAAAATGGTCAACTTTTATACTTAAAATAATTTCTATTAGATAAATTTATAAAGAGTTCAATTTATTGTTAAATATGTTTGCATTTCATTTCCTGCAAAAGTTCGTTACTTATAACCATAGCCAGACACAAATTACAGTTTCGTTTAAACAAAATTTCACAAATCGGAACGTCAAGAAAGGCTGGATTGCCCTTTGACAAAATCTGAATTCATTCCATAAAGGGCGTCGACGCCAACTAGGAAATTCTAGCATACAATTAATGCATTGTGAACGTAGATAAAATGACGAACTGTTTTGCAATAAGTAAAGAATTTTAAAAAATAATGAAAATGTATTGAAAATATATTACATGTAAGATTACTACTGAAAACTCTAAATGAAATAATATTAACCCGACTGTACGCGCTACAATTGCATAGCTTTTAAGCATCTTTTTGACAAGCACATCATATCGTCGGCGGTCTTCTAAAACCTCGTAAGTGCAATTTCGCCAAAATTTGTTTTCCGGCTTATTATAATCAATTTTAATTCCCGCTTATTTTGCAAAAGTACCCGTGATTATAGCCAATCAGAAGGTTATTTATTCACACGTGATAAAATCACGTATATTGATTGGATCAAATTTTGTTCTTCTAAAACCACGTAACTGCACAGAATTTTACAAACCGGAGGAAGTCTCAGAAAACTCTAGAAAACTCCAAGAAACGTCTACACAAAGGCAAGTATGTTATATATTAGTCCATGTTTTTTCATATTACGTTATAAGATTACTATATATATGCAATTAAAATGAGAAAAACGACTTTAATTTTGCAAATAAAGAAACAGACTGCTTTTAAAACGTATTTTACTCTTACTAAAATAAACAACGGAATTTTCCCCTTCTAACTGTTATATTTGATAGAATAAAATACTGTTTTTAACAAACTTACTCTAAATGTTTGTTTTAATATGATTAATACATATCCGGCATTTTAGATTTTTTTTGTATAGACTACATTTTATTTGCTTTTGTCAGTTACGAGATTTTAGAACTCAACAGGAGTCGGAATGACATCAAAATTATTCTATGATATTGGTCGTTTGCGCTCAAGTTTATTTGGGTAGATAGTTTATTACGTAAATTTAACTATTTTGAATGACGTCATTTTATGTATTTTAAACACTACACTTATACCATACATAGCACAAACATAATTATACACAGTGGCCCAGACTACGGCAGTTGTTCAAAACTTTTGTTAACTTTAACAACAAATTAATTAAACAGTTGTTAAATTTTAATATTTTCGTTAGCTAACGAAATGCCAAAAATTGAGTTGTTCAGAGCTGTGTTAATTTTTTTGTTAGTTAACAAGGCGTTAAAGTGCTTAACATTTTGTTAACTAATTAACAAGAAAAATTAATCCCACAATGCAGTATGTTTCTTTCCTCCACAAAAAACAAAATGGCCGATAACTGTCCACTTCAATAAGAAATACTTAGAAAATCAGCTGATGTACATTGTCTGCAAAATACAGCTGAGTCATAGAGTAATAAAAAATGAAAACTCATGTAAGATGATAAGTTTTTTTTGGCTGTTTGGTCATGAACATACTGTAACAAGAACCCCAGTATGTCATATCTACATGAAACTATGAATAGCTACCTTGAATGACTTGAGAGTGATTTATTTCATGCTGTACAGTTTATACATAGGAAAACATATTTAAAGTTATTTTACCTTCATATTCTTTGTGTAATGCCAGTACTGTATATATCCCAGTTACTTTGTGATTTCTGTGCATATTACATGTAGAGCAGACTCCACCAGACTTGATCCTAATTTGATCCTAATGCCAAGTATCTTGTGAAGCATTTGACAATGTACCATACATTAAATATGCATTCTGGTCTGATAAATATTAACCAGCCAGCCTGC
The DNA here is from genome assembly GCF_026571515.1 of Ruditapes philippinarum. NCBI lineage: Eukaryota > Metazoa > Mollusca > Bivalvia > Venerida > Veneridae > Ruditapes > Ruditapes philippinarum. The sequence continues at coordinate 22,570 of NW_026864190.1, forward strand.
AGATAAAACAAACAGTGCTTGCCATTCATCTTTTTAAAATGTTCCCGCGTTTACACTAGACAACCTTTTCCCACATGTATATTTTCCTCCTTTTTGCATCTTTATCAGTGTTTATCTCATAATGTTTGTTAAATCCATTTGTGAAATATCAAAACTGGGTGTTAGGAAACATGTTAGCCAAGTCTGAATGATCTTTTCCATTTTAAAACACTTTTAAACACTTATAATTGTAGCTGTTGACAGTAAACAACTTACACTAGAAGCCATTTTTATTTTTAGCTGTTGCATTGTGGTAAATGATGAGTCAATTACGGGTCAGACTACACTCTATTGTTTTTACTTCCATATGCTTATGTTATAAGCATGTGTGGAGGTCACTGTCAAAGACTAGGCTTATAATTTTATCATCGATTTTACTAAATAATGGCCCTTTGTTGAAAGTTTGTGAACTTTTTTTGTCTTAAGGATTATACATGAAGTTCACTAATTAAGGTCCACAATCATTGCATGGATTTTGACTTATTTATGAACATTTTCAACTTACAACAATGTATGGTTAAAATTGTGTATTAAATGAAACAAAACTTCATTCATGTCTTGAAATTAAAATTCCTTACAAAGACCCATAACCGTGACATGGATTTTAACTGAAAAATGCCCTTTTTAACAGAATTAAATAAAAGCTTGTTCACAAAATTACCAAAGCTCATGAGTGATGGTACATCTTGTTTTAAATCAAAAGACACCTTCAACTTAACATTTTCTTATCTTATTAATGAAGTTATTAATTGACATTGTATTAACAACCAATTTGTATATTTGAGTTTGACTGGTTTGTGCATGCAAATATCAATAGGCTATCTTATTTCCTCATTTCAATAGATACATGTCTTAAGATGTCTGAAGAAGAAAATGTTAAGTGTTTTTGTATATTTATCAAACAATAATGATATGAAGTATATTTAACAAATAGTATAAATTGCAGTATACTATAATTAATGCACAGCTAGGATAAAGTGAAAGCAAGAATAACATAGCATTAGGTTCAAAATACACACATTTACTCTCAAAATTTCAGCAATATGTAAGCCAGTTTATACAATTATAATTCAATTATCTATATAATTATCTATATAATGCAGTGCTCAATTTACCACACACAAGTATTGAGATCATAACTGTTAAGTTCCTTCCTAAAGATGTTCTTATTGTTTGACAGGTTTGCATGGTTATTTTACAATTATGTAGATGAAACTTTTAAAAAACTTAAGTTGGACATCATTTACATGTATTTATATGATAGAGATTTTGACCCAAACCAGCACTATAGTTTTAACATTTTATAAGAATCACTATTTACTTGCATAAATTAGAAATGTGTTTTGTATTCTCTTCCCACCTACAATACAAAGTGAATTTGCCTCTTTTCCAAAATATTATTCTCAAAATTATGATATGTACAAATAAGATCTCAAAATTATCAAATACTCCACTGTTTACACATAATGCATGATGACCTGTTACTGTCAACATTAATATCATTGAATAATATACAATTAAAGTCCAATGTCTTTAAATTTGAAACATAAAACTTGCTTTTAATGCACTCATATAAAAAAGAAAATTAGAAGAAGTTTCCTACATAAATGCCAAACCCTATTTTATTTGAGTTGGAAAGGAGAGACATATTTTTATTCATTTTGGCCTTATTGAAAATAATGAAATGGTGAATCTTGGAGCTTTATATTACTTCATATTTGAATCCATGGTTTACATAACATTTATATAGATGACTTAATCAACTCTCACATTTGGTAAAAAATGAAAATAATGTTTAAAGTTGATGAGACAGACTATTGTAAAAATAATAGGAAGTTATTAATAAACACTTTTCAACATTACTGATATGATCAGTTGTTGTTCTATAGAATTTAGAAAGGGCAACTGCATGGTATTCAGTACTCAAGATTTGTCCTTTTATGTATAAAATATTAATGTATGAATCACAATATGAATTAAGGAAACTATATCATATACTATCTAAATTATATGATAATATTCTGTCATAATAATATACCCAAAACAACAGTATAAGATAACAGTATTGTAAACATACTACAATACTCTTTTTAAAGTAACTTAGAATGTGAGCATTGTCTGAGTGTAAATCCAGTTAGTTATAAGTATTGAACCATTGCATTACAAACATATTTCTGGTTTCCAGATGATCATGGCAGTTTATAACTATATATATAGTAACTACCAATTATCACACTGTAATACCACATTTGACAATTTATTATTTGGCACAAAACTGACATCAGACAAAAAACATACAAATAAACATATGAGACAATGGTCCTGTGAACATTGCCTTTGCCTTGTTGATCTTTATTATTGTTATTGAATGATTTTAATAAGATATTCAAAGTGAAGATTTAAACTGACAAAACAAACAAAAAACTGGCAATAGTTAACCAACCAAGAAGAGGGTTTTTTGAACAAAGCAGTATTGAACCAGTGGTGTCAGATTTTGGTAATCAATCCTATATAAGATAAGATAAGATAAGATAGTTTATTAAAGTTTTACACTAGCAGTACAATATTTTGTCAGCTTGTTACTCTAATGGTCCAAAATAAGGTAGAATGAGGTAACTACATTCGTTAAGTGAAGTTCAAGAAAGTCAATTAAATCACAGGCAGGAATAAATTCATGTTTGTTTATGCTGAATTTAAAGGATGATCTAAACAGTGATTATATTACTTTAAAACTTGTTTATCAGTATGACACTTGAACAGATTCAGACTTTTTATGAAAATTAATTTGTTTTTATACCACATTGAGGCTATAAATAGTAAATGGGACTTTCTTAAATTCCTGTGTAAATTGTTTAGAATCTTTTTATAGTTGAGAATGATGTCCCAATGGCGTTAAAATGTTAAAAATGACTGTTTTGGAGTTGACAGGGGTAAAATAAGGGAACAAGCAACTTTCTGTACCACTAACAATAAAATTAATTCACCTATGGAGGTGAATTAATTTTCTTGTTAAATCTTTGTTAAAGCCGATGTTTTAACAAAAATATAACGCTATTTTTTTCTGAACAACTGATTTTTTAACAAAGATATTTAACAAAAAAATTAACAACACTTTGTTAATTTAACAGAACTTTAACGTTAACAATGTTTGAACAACAGAATTGCTTAACAACAAAATTTAACACAGAATTTCACAATTTGTTGTTAATTTAACTATGATGTCATTGTTAAATATTTAACAAAAGTTTTGAACAACTGGGCCAGTGTCTCTAAATATAGGAATATAAATGTATATTTCTTGTTTTTAAAGCTGGTAAGTCTTTTAAAAATGTCTCATTTCATCAGACATATAATTTAATATAACTTGAAGTAACGCAACTAAGAAAAGTTATGAAAGCAGACCCGAATTGATTAAGATTGTTTTTGTCCTTGGACATTAAGGCGAAATTATTCTAAATAATATAAAACATAATAAAGGTATTTTATATCATAGTAGATAACAAAATATTTTCCATTATTTTCAGCTATCTTAACTTGTCATGTCAGGAGATAGTGACACAGAATCAACAGAAGAAACGCAACTTCTTGAATACAAATGTCATATATGCCAATATAAGCCGGATACAAACGTCCTTATACATATGTTGCAAAAGATTATTGAAGTTGGACCTTATTTAATTACTCTACCAAACGGACGATATTTCGTAAGGTGCCTTTTTGATGATTGCTCAAGATACTTTCACTTAACATGCATTCATCCAACGTTCCCAGACGAGGCACTTAGCTACTCACATCTTAACGATTTACAAGAAAACGGCATTCACTGTAACCTTTGTGAACCATGTCGCACTACAGCTAATCATTAAACATGGCTACTAAGCGTAGATACATGGTGCAGCTAGCTTTTGAAAAAATCATACAAAGAAAGCTGGTTAAGACAGACTGCAATGATGAAAGCTTAGAGGAAACAAATGAGTCCCCTAATGATTCTGAAAAAGATCACTCCAGTGGGAGAAACGACAAAGCTATTTCTAATAGGACAGCTGAATATAACTCCCATGGTGAAGCTGATCAAAATTCAAGCCACATTACTTTACAAATTCAAGGAACAGAAATAAAAGTAATTGACAATGCTAATGGTCCACAGAAAGTAATAACGGAAAACATAGATGTCATAAATAAGAAAGTTGGTTTAGACATTAATAACAATGAAGATTCTGATAGCCACACAAGTACTTTTGATGAAATGGAAGAAGAATTTTATGACTATGATGATGATGTTACAGACAAAGACACAGACAAGAAACCAACAGTATGACAGTGATGAGAATATTGATTACAGTGAAGAACAAAATCTGTATCAGACTACTTCACAAGTAAACAACGAAAATTAAAAAAATTGTCGAGGAAGGTGAAACTGTCGTATTTGAAAATATAGATCATGAAGAGATTGTTGATACAGATTTAAACTCAAATATACGTAAAGTAATATCGAAAAAAGGAGAAGCCAAGGTAAGTTCTTGGGAAAAAATGTTCAAAAGAACCTTAGAATGAACGGGAAAAATTACAAAGGCTATGCAAGAAATGAATACGGGAAACATGTGTTTTGCAAGGAAAGAAATGAACGAATAATGTCTGAAAGAACATGTTCTAAACGATGTGAAAAATCACTCCGTTGTACCACTATAAGTGAAAATCAAAGACAAGAGATATTCAATAGTTTCTGGAAAAATATGAATTGGCAAGAAAAATATGTATGTAGTAGTAGGTTTGGTGGATGTGTGTATCCCCAAGAGGCGTACAGGAGAAGCTGGCGGACGCAATTTTTAATCCGCGTAAAGATCAATGCGACACTTGTTGTTCTTATGAAACTAAAAATCTCTCAGAAGAGGAGTACAGATTGCACATTGAAAGAAAAGATGAAGCTAGGAAAGAGAAAGAGAAGGATAAAGATATAGCATTAGTAGGCAATAAACTTAAAGTCATCACAATTGATACGCAGGCAGTCTTGCTCTGCCCACGTCTGGAGGCCAGTGCCCTATACTATAAAACGAAGCTGGCATGCCATAACTACACAGTTTACGATGTAGCAACTAACCACGTCACGTGCTATTTTTGGCACGAGGGAGAGTATGGGCTAACAGCCGACGCTTTTGCAAGCTGTATTTATGACTATCTAAGCAACTTGTTAAAACCTGGTTTAGAACAAATGGTAGTTTACAGTGACGGATGTGGGTACCAAAACCGAAATGTTACACTTGCTAATACATTGCTGTTATTTGCAATCAAACATAAAATAGTTATTACGCAGAAATTTCTTGAAAAGGGCCACACCCAGATGGACAGCGTCCACAGTATGATCGAACGAAGGTTGCGTAAAAGAAATATATATATTCCTCAAAATTATGTAGAATGTATTGGAGAAGCTAGAGTGTCGCAACCATAAGAAGTGACATATCTGGCTTTCGACTTCTTTAAATCATACAGTTCTCTGAACTATTATAGTTCGATCAGACCTGGAAGCAGTAAGGGTGACCCAGTCGTAACAGATCTTAGGGTGATGAAGTACTCTCCATCAGGACAGATACAATATAAACTAAGGTTTAACGAAGAGTTCATTGATATGCCACGTCGTGCAACGCGAACCGCTATACCAAGTGTTGAGAGCGTAGGCAAAGCAGCCACTGGACCATCGTCTATCAAAGCTACAAAGTATACGCATCTACAACAATTGAAGACCGTGATACCAAAAGATTATCATAGTTTTTATGACAATCTCAAGCACGATAACTGACATACGATTCAAATATATATTGAAGCACGGATGCTTAATTGCAATAAGTTGTTTTATATTGAGTAAAGTAACTGAAATACAAAATCATAATTGATTGTGAATACAAATGTTAAAAGCATTTGTTAGTGACATGAACTTTGCATAATATGTAAGTTTAATTGTTGTTGTTTTTTTTATTGTTAAAGTTAAATTTATTAAATGATAATCATGCCAAAGTATGTTTGTGAATGGTCAAAATGGTTGTTCGCACCCACCTAAATAGGAGTATTAAAGACATCAGATGACATTTACCTTGAAATCATTGTTCAAGTTTCATTTTGTTTAATATGTTTAAATGGTCCAATGAACATTGCGTCTTTAACAGTTTTTTTCATTTTCTTCAAGGTAAATGAATTAAATGATAATCATAATGTATTATGTGTTGAAATATTCCAAAGAACGTTGCATCTTTGACATTTATTTTTTATTTTTAATGTAACATTTTCTTTTATATTAAGAAAAAATAATTAGTATTCGTATCGTATTAAATGTTTGAAAGGTTCAACTGTTGTTTGATTTAACAAGAGCCACCGCCGGGCGGGGGCAACGCTCGACATTTTACTTTTTCTAAACGCAAACATAGAAAGGTTAGAACATATCTTAACGTTTCCTTTTTATAAATTTAGTTGGTCTGTCTTGTCACATTAGTTTTGTTTATCTATTTTGTATATATATATATGAATAGAAACATGACGCAATTTCTATAATAGAAACATGACGCAATTTCTAAAAATAGAAACATGACGCAATTTCTAAAAATAGAAACATGACGCAATTTCTATGAATAGAAACATGACGCAATTTCTTTAAATAGAAACATGACGCAATTTCTATGAATAGAAACATGACACAATTTCTATAAATAGAAACATGACGCAATTTCTATAAATAGAAACATGACGCAATTTCTATGAATAGAAACATGACGCAATTTCTATGAATAGAAACATGACGCAATATTTCTATAAACAGAAACATGACGCAATTTCTAAAAAATAGAAATATGACGCAATTTCTATAAATAAAAACATGACGCAATTTCTATAAATAGAAACATGACGCAATTTCTATAAAAAGAAACATGACGCAATTCTATCAATAGAAACATGACGCAATTTCTATAATAGAAACATGACGCAATTCTATAAATAGAAACATGACGCAATTCTATAAATAGAAACATGACGCAATTTCTATAAATAGAAACATGACGCAATTTCTAAAAATAGAAACATGACGCAATTTCTAAAAATAGAAACATGACGCAATTTCTATAAATAGAAACATGACGCAATTCTATAAATAGAAACATGACGCAATTCTATAAATAGAAACATGACGCAATTTCTATAAATAGAAACATGACGCAATTTCTATAAATAGAAACATGACGCAATTCTATAAATAGAAACATGACGCAATTCTATAAATAGAAACATGACGCAATGTTGTTGTTGTTGATGATGACAGATATGTATATATATATATATACATATATATATATATATATATATATATATATATATATATATATATATATATATATATATATATACATACACATTCACACCAATAAATATATAATTATGGTCATTTATTGCACAAATCTGAGAAAATTCAGTAATTTAACCTTCAAGGTCAAGGTCATTAAAGAGCCCAAGCAAATTTTGGTTTGATAATCAACAAGGTCTGGTCCTTAAGAATGTTCTGTTATAATATGAAGTTGATCCCTTTAAAAATAGCAAAGTTACAGTCAGTTACCGCCAAAACAATGAAAATTTCAATAATTTGACCTTCAAAGACAATGTCATTAATGAGTGAAGGTCAAGGTCTGGCTGGTTATTTTTAAGGGATATCCTTGAAGATTATTATGTTCAAGTTTGAAGACAATCCATTCAAAAATAACAAAGTTACAGCCAATAATAGCATGAACAAGCAAAAATTGGACTTTTAACCTTGAAGGTCAAGGTCATTTATAGATGAAGGTCAATGTTAGTGTGGTCTACTGAAAGGTCTTGTCCCAAGGGTTGTTGTGGCCAAGTATGAAGACAATACACCAAGAAATAACAAAGTTTTGATCCAGGTACAAGTTTGCGGACGGGAACGGCAACGGCAACGCCGACCCATTTATAACAATACCACTACTTTTTTTTCAAAAAAAAAAAAGTCGAGCTAAAAAAACTAAAATTGATTGTCTTTAAATATTATTGCCAAAATCTTATAATAATTTGGATAAGAATAGTATAGATCTAAACTAGTATACAGTAACAGTTGTGTACAATTTGTTGAGTACCGACGAAGAGAGATTTAAATCCGTGCTAAAATGTGATATAATAAGCAACTATAATGTTAAAATAACAATGGAATGCCTCTTAATACTAAGTTGATATACCTTCTAAAAACACGTATATCACGATTATAAAAAATTAAAAAGCCGTATATCTCGTAACTGCATTCACATCAGTTATAAAACCTCGTAAGTGTCACACAGTGTTTTTTATTGAAAATTCTGATGCTCACTTAATTTATCAAATATATCATAGACAAAGGAGTTTGTAATGTTGATTTCGCGATCATATAGCCCGTTTTAAATGAAATACAGTATTTTTTACGGTTTTTGGAAAGTTGATATTTTGCAGTTACGAGGTTTTAGAAGACCATCAACGATATGTGTTATATAACTTATATAAATAAAAGCTTGATGCTTCGATAATTCATCCTTTTTTTTCCCTTTTGTGTTTCTAAATGAGAAACATATATTAACAAAATGCATGATACCAATGTGGTATTGACTATTTTTGGGGGGATAATCATTTTCAAATCAATAAGGTTTACTGCACTTTTTACAACCCACTTGAAGTTAATATTTCTGCTTATTTGTTTTAAAACCATATTTTATGTTGTACAGGAACATCATTTTTAACCAAATTGTGTTTTGTGTAATCTCACATGTATTGAATTTTCTCAGCAATCTTAACAAAATCCCGTTTATTTCTAGACGTACTTTGGGTTATTTAGCACAAAATAAATTAATATTATGGAAAAATTCGAAGAGGAAATGATGTGAAATTTTGCAGACAATTTTTTGTTCAGACATTTATCAAATGGCACATAAATCTTGGAAAAAAATATTTGCAGTCCAATTATGCCACCCCCCCCCCCTCCAAAAAAAAAAAAAAAAAAAAAAAAAAAACACAACAAAAACCCACACAGTAGAGATCTTAAACACATAGGTATGGTTTATTTGAATACTTACAGACACTGAAAGCAGTCTTCATCAAGTACAAACCAAGTAAGAAATACCAATAAGACTAAATAAAGAATGAATTGTATGAAACCGAGAACAAAATCAATGCTTAACTTCTTCTTCATGAGAGCTGACACTAGTGGGTGATCTAGTAATTCTTTTCGTTTGTACATGACCTGTAAAATCAAGCAAGCCTATGCAGCAATCCTGTTTAAAAATATGAATGAAACAGATTTAGCATTTAATTAACAATGAAAAATATACAAATTGTAAGTATTATGTCAAAGATATAATAAGTAAAATTGCTTACCATTATCATAAGGGGATGGTTTTGGCTGATCAAGTCAGGATTACAAGTGCATCGTAGACCTACAAAAAGATATCCTGTGAAAAGTTTGGATATCAACTTAAATGAACTAGGCTTTTTCATGCATAAACAAAAGCGAATAGACTCGTAATAATTTTGAGAAAGTAAATGCATAAAGTAAACCAACCTTTGTGATCAGGCAATACTCTATGTATACATTAGTTTCGAGTATATTTATTACACTGACTGTCATAATGCAGCGTAAACATATTGTGCAAGTTCCAAATAAGTCAGTTAAGTAGAACGTATACTTTTATCAACAAAGTATGATAATCGCAATTTTTTTGCTAAAAGCTAACATTTTTTAAAGTTAATTTTCAGCTAAAATATAAAAGAAAAATATCAACATAGAATGACACACACTTATGTGCCGCGTGAGATAAACTGTACACCAATTCCTTATAATCGCTCATTGTGTAGCGCAAAGTAAGTACTTAAATGTAAATATAAAATGTTTTGGAAATTATTGAAAGTCTTAAGCATTGGAAATTTATTAAAAATGATCAGCATTGCTATTATAAACTAAGCATACAAACGAGAGCTTTTTAGATGACACATTTGATGATAAACATGCGTATTAAACCTGTTTTCATTTAATCGGTTAATTGAGAGATATTGTTTACCGATACTTATAACCGTTAAGCACGACATTATTGTTGTGTTTATGGTTATTTTGGATCTTTTTCTGATTGTGCGATCCAATTATTGGTAACGAGAATAATGTTAAATAACCCTTAGTACATTTTGCTAACTTTTCAAATTTCACTTTTAAAATATTTTGTGCCATGCAGACATAATAACATCTAGCTTCTCTTGAAATTTGCATTATAGCTAATTATGCATATTGCTCTGCGTTCTTTAGGACTCACGCTTTCTATAACGGAGGGGCCATAAGCCGCTTTCAATCATTCTGACGCATATTGCCAGGTTCTTTCTTGTTTGCTCTTGCTTAACAACAGTAGTATAGGGGTCGGTTTAGGGCCACGAGTGCGCATGCGCGGCGCCATATTGGATTCTATATTTAGAATGACATCATCGTTTAATTTTTAGAATGTGATCATCCGTCTATTTTTAGAAATCTATTTTTAATCTCCCGGAAGTATACGGAGCTGACTCGTATACACGAGATAATTACCATCATTACAGATAAAAGAAATGTTTGTTAATAGATACGTGCTTAACATTTTAAGTTATAAAAATATTTTTTTTAATATGTTCAAAATAATATTGATACAAATATAACTCGTTAACTTACCTACATCTAGTAAGGAAATGACTGTAATGGCGTAGCGTCCTTGTAGACTGCGCCGATCTATTTATAGTCGCGGTATTTCACAATCACCAGGAGCTATTTCATCAGCCCCACGTGTTAATGAAAGAAAAAGGCATCAAGTACCGGCGTCGCTCAGTCTAGATTCACAATACCTAGCGGAACTATGTTGAACAAAAACCCTTTATCCTTCGTTACTAAATATAGCTTTTCATTAATCACAAAAGAATTTATTATCCTTTTAAACACAGCGACCATTAAGTAAAAACTCATTAACGAGAAATTGCTACGCATGCATTAACATATTTTAACACTTCATATATTGTACCGTTCCTTTTAAGTGCATGCTACGGTTAACTGATTGCATATTTTAAAAACGGTTGCCCTTAGCAACTGGTAAATGTTGTAACTGGACCGAAAACGATAGGCTATAGTAACTTGTCATAAATAGTTTGATAGGCAAGGAGTAAAGACTGGGGGTAAGCTAAATTTAAGTTATTTTAATGATTTTTACGCATGGGTGATTTTAATTTCGATTTTAGTCCGTATTCATAAAGAGCGACATAAGACATTTCATTTGATACCAAACACGCCTTAGTTCGGTCCAGGCGTGGTACAAAAACACGTTTTTACGATGCAGTGATTTCAGTTCCGGTCCAATGGCTTTTTGAATAACATCAGGTAACAGGTGTGGTAAAATGCTTTCCAACGATACCAAACACGAGTATATTCGGTCAAGTAATAATGGAAAAAATCAATTTTGAAATTTCTGTGACGTCACTTCCGGTGTCTTTAAACTCGAATTACTCGAAAACGGTAAAAGATAAACCCATAAAACTATATATTTTCTTAATCAGCGCGAAAAGACAAATCAATTGGTACAAAGCTCTTTTTATTGACTTTTGCAATTTAGGGTTTAAAATCGCTCTTGCGTCATAACTTAAAAACGCCTGAAAATCGAATCGAGAACCCCGGGTCAAAACGAAAGCTTTCGGTTTATTCTATCTTATAACGACTTTATATCAAAAATTTTGAGCGTAAACGGTTGCCCAAACGATGAAAAACCGGTTTATAGCTTAAGTGTATTATAAATTTCATTCAAAATCAGTTTACAACTTTCTTATACATAAGTGTATTCATTTAAAATTTATTTTTCTATAAAAAATAAGAATCTGAAGTGTTCATAAAAATCACAACATTTACCATTTGCTAAGGGCAACCGTTTTTAAAATATGCAATCAGTTAACAGTAGCATGCACTTAAAAGGAACGGTACAATATATGAAGTGTTAAAATATGTTAATGCATGCGTAGCAATTTCTCGTTAATGAGTTTTTACTTAATGGTCGCTGCGTTTAAAAGGATAATAAATTCTTCTGTGATTAATGAAAAGCTATATTTAGTAACGAAGGATAAAGGGTTTTTGTTCAACATAGTTCCGCTAGGTATTGTGAATCTAGACTGAGCGACGCCGGTACTTGATGCCTTTTTCTTTCATTAACACGTGGGGCTGATGAAATAGCTCCTGGTGATTGTGAAATACCGCGACTATAAATAGATCGGCGCAGTCTACAAGGACGCTACGCCATTACAGTCATTTCCTTACTAGATGTAGGTAAGTTAACGAGTTATATTTGTATCAAAATTATTTTGAACATATTAAAAAAAATATTTTTTATAACTTAAAATGTTAAGCACGTATCTATTTAAAAACATTTCTTTTATCTGTAATGATGGTAATTATCTCTCCGTCTAGGGCCGAGGACCTGACCTACAATGTCCGCGATTCAAGCCCTAAGATCGTGTATACGAGTCAGCTCCGTATACTTCCGGGAGATTAAAAATAGATTTCTAAAAATAGACGGATGATCACATTCTAAAAATTAAACGATGATGCCATTCTAAATATAGAATCCAATATGGCGCCGCGCATGCGCAGTCGTGGCCCTAAACCAACCCCTATACTACTAACAACAAATATCTTTGAAATTAAAAACATTTTCTAAGATATTGTTAACTTGTCAATGTTTTTTTTTGCAAATAGAGAAAAATCTAAGGCTTCTTAAGAGAGGCGTTAATATTGACATTTTAAGGATTTATTGAGAATTATAACGCTACCTGGAGATTTGTCGGTGCCCTTTTCCCAGGATCCTAGATAATATGTGTCATCAAGAAATTCATAATCGAATGTTACTTCAAATTTCCCGTTGCTAGGATCCGACATTTCTGTGCACTGATTTAATACTTCTCTGGCTACTTCTAAGTGGTGAAAATAAAGATGCGTCATAATGAATATAAATCAGATAAAGTTTCCTTTTAAAAGGAAAGGCTTGCTCAGTTGTGCCAACATCCCAACCCTTTAAAATTGTTTTTTTGTTTGTTATTATCACAATTCTTTTGAATAACGGTATTTGTATATCATAAAGGGTTTATTTAGTTTTTTTTGTAAAAACGAATATTTTTTGTCAGAAACGATTCGAAATTTATTCTCTATTGTATAAAACTAATAAAGAAAATAATCAATCGTAAAAATACTAACATTGGCTCTCCCACGTGGAGATCTATCTATCATACTGAAGGGAAACAAGTGTGCACATTTCATTTCGACTTTTTTCGCAGAGACCGAGTCATTTGTTTTGGCAGTTGCTAATTTCATTTATATAGCAGCTTTATAGACAAGTAAATGCACTAAAAGACTTCGTTAAGTGGTACCAATTAATAAGCATGTATCAACTATGTTACACCTAAAATATCTATTATCACAGATATACCGACAATACAGGATGCGCTATCTGTAGATCAGCACGTGGTAAGGTTAATGATATGCATGGGCTATTTTTAGATTACCTCACCAAGACGTTGAATTGCGTTTAAATAAAAGACTCAGTAGATCTAAATATAACTCGATCATGCACTAATATTCTGTGGGATTCGGTCACGATCTTTTGGTAAGCAGGACCGCCCTTTGGAGACAGAATCATTCTCTATTGTATAAAACTAATAAAAACAAAAACCAATTATAAAAGAAACTAACTTTTGCGTCTTGAAAAAGAATTGAAACGGAACAATTTCGTTCATAATTTATTTCTTCCTTCTACTTTCACTTTAAACCGATAAATCAAGTAAAAATAGAAACCCTATGTATATAAACAAACTGGGATTACCGAAGTAACAAAAATAGCTTAGATTTCCGTAATATTACTTTGTCTGATTCCGCATGACGGAATCGCCCGAATTGTCACAATTGCAATCGGAACTGCCTCGGCTATTATCATTAATCCGAAGAGTGACGGAAAGGGCCAAAAAGTTGCGATTGACACGATTGCAGCGGAAACATAGATTGGTTTCCCGTTCAATCATGCACTAACAAATGTGAGCAGAAGTGATGGTCCGATTGTCTCCGCTATCCGATTATAGATCGGTATGTTGATAATGTCGCCGACATCGATTGTGGTCGAACATAATCGATTGTCGCTTAGTGTTAATTTTTGTTCCTTTGTGGTAGTTATTTTTCGTAGTTTTTTAGCTTTGCGCTATTTAATCTGAATACTCTTCAATCTTTACGAAAATAACATGGCGGAGGAAAAAACCCAGACCGATTTGAATGATAATTCTAAACAGGTTGTATTTCCCTATCCAGGGAAAACATCATCAACTGTCTGGAATCATTTTGGTTTCCACAAGCTGAATATTGAAAGACCCGCTCGCTACCCGTGATAACTTGGACATGGCTAAAGTTGTGTGCAAGCTTTATGGTAAAGGATATGTAAATAAAGGTGCCCACCCGTTTAAATTAAAATCGGATTCTGATACTGTATTTTACTGTAACAATCTTCGTTACTCTGTCCATTTATAATGTTAAATAATATAGTTTAAAAAGGGCTTTCTAAAACTTATATTTACCCATGACACCGTTTATGGTACGGGCGATTCTATTATTTAAAAATTTGAAATAAAATAATTAAAAATTTTTTATGTGAAATGGTAACTCACATTTTTATTCCTGATCATGCATATTAAATTAATTTATTAATCACATAGATACATTTTATCAATTATTGGTAGCAGTTATTAATTTATTATAATTTAAATGACCATGAATAGTTCCCACAGGAATGGGAACCCTGAATATCAAAATTTCCTTAGTTTAACCATATTTATTTTAGCTCGATTGTGAAATAGGCACTTAAAGAAAAACTTTATTTTTGATTAAATAAGTAAATGCTGGCAAAAGGGACACAGTTTGATTTTACTGAATATGAAAATCATTACATGTATCTGTAAACTTTGTCCTGACTGAAGAATTGAATATTTGTAATACGTTAAACAGACAATTGGATAAAAACATTAATTTTATATTAAATAAAAGTTTATAATGGATTTCTATTTTCCTAGTTAGTTTATGCGCTTTGGAAAACATTCAGTCCGAATAATTCCGATTAATTTTGATCGGAGAGCCTTTATTCCGATTGTTCCGATTAGTCGATTATTAGTTTGTCTTCCGATTCCCAACACTAGTGAGCAGGAAACCACGTAACCGGAACAACTTTTCCAAAACAAATGGCTTGCAGCCGTGGCTGCAAGCCAAAAAGTTATATCTAATCGTCAGATACAGTTCGGAGTACTTTGTGTATTTTCTAATGTTTTTAAAGGTTTTATAACAAATAGTTAAAGAGCGAATTGTAATCAGTATAATTACAGTATCAAAACTACTGAGCAGTCTCTTCAAGTTATGATCAGACAGAGTAATAATAACATTTTTGTTGGACACAGAATAAACAAGAGGGCCATGATGGCCCTGAGGTGCTCACCAGAAACAACTGTTTTTCAAAGTTAGAAATTATTTTTCAAATGAACTTGTCGATGGGCAAGTCCAGCTCAACTTTAACCTGCCCTCTAGCTATATACGTATACAACACTGATTTTTTCAAGTATGTATGTCAGTAAACAGGGAAGTAGGTAAAATGATATCAAAAATAGATCAGATTTGATCAAACTTTGATTTAACATCAGAAATTGCACCCTTGGTCTAAATTCTATGTCTATATTTCAGAAAGCAAGCAAGTTTGTCAGCTGATATCAATAAAATTAAAAGTAGATCAGCTAATATTAATTCAATATGACATCAGAAATTACACCCATGGTCAAGTCTGTGTATCAAAAAATCAAGAAAGAAGGTCAAGCGATATAAAAATATCAAAAGTTAGTCAGTTGATATCAAATTCGAGTCGGCATCAGAATTCACACCCCTTGTCCAAATTTAAAATCTGAATGTCAAAAAACAAGAAAGTAGGCAAAATGGTGTCAATAATCTCTAAAGTAGGTCAGCTGAAATCAAAATTCAATTTAACATACACTAGAATTATCACTAACCCTAGGCTGCTTCGAAAATAAGAAAGTTACTAGTAACTGAATTCCTTGTCAAAGAATTTAAATAGAGATATGTTTTTTGGCAATTAAAGATAGCGTTGCATTTCCTTTCACTGTGGCTGACCATTAATGAAGTTTTATTGAAATACTCTTGTTATACGTCCAGAAAGAATTACGCTTCTTGAGCACTGTATCTCCTCTCATTGGGCTTGACCATTCTAATGAAGTTACAAACTGTATTGTAAAACAGTATACTATGTGGACCTGTGACGAAGTTTGTAAAGCATTCTCTTTTCTTTTAGACAATATTTATGTCAGGTTTGGTAATACCCTATTCAAACAAATCATAGGAATTCCTATAGGTACTAATTGTGCAATTTTTTCTGAAGAAGACTAAACGTCGAAAGCTTAAAAAAAGCGTTTGTTTTTATTGAACTGATTATATATTTTTAATTTAGATAATTCTTATTTTGATCAAATGGTGTCTAATATTTATCCTACTGAGCTACAATTTAATAAAACGAATTCTTGAAGTTTAACTTCATCATTTTTGGATCTTCATATCACTATCATAAACAGTTTTATTCACACGAAAATCTATGATAAAAGAGATCACTTTGATTTTGGTATAGTAAATTATTCTCATTTGGATGAAGACGTACCGCACGCAACATCTTACGGGGTTTATATATCTCAGTTAATTAGATTCGCAAGGGCTTTTAGCAACGTAAAGGATTTTAACGAGCGAAATATTTTCATTACCGGTAAGCTACTCAAACTGGGCTACCGCTATTATAAATTACGTAAATATTTTACAAATTTTACAAACAAGTGATCTAAAAAATATTTCTACGACAAGGGATAAACCAGCCTTATTTTTACAGACTTCGTAAGATCTTGGGTCATTATAATTTTTCTGTTGTCTTTACTAAAATTATTAAACGCTTTATTAAAAGGGGTTATGACCCTACTATTTTACGACATACCGCATGCTTAGTGTTCAACGCATTTACAGTTGGACGCTACGCTTTCCTCTTTTGATTACATCTAACGGACTAAGTGGGAGACTCTTATGATGGACAGTTCTTAAAGCCCTTTGGGACTGAAATTCCTTAATGTTTGTCTTCTGTTTTCTTCGTCGGGCCCTTGTAGGTGATTTTCTTGTTGCTCTGTCTTCCTTTAAGACATTGCGTACTTTTGTTATGGTCATTGGGTTTACTTTAATATGTTTCTACATGATCATTTTGGCGCTTTACTTATTTAACCTTTTGTAACCATAACAACTGTTAGAATTTCACTTGGCGGGGATTCATTTTATTTACACTGTCTTGTTTATAGGAACATGGTGGGGCTAAGAGCGAGGTTTGGTGCACCATTAACCGGTTTAAACTCCCAAGCAGAATATACGCTGCTTGCCGTTCCAAGGCGGCGCCCCTCTAAGTTCCTCAGATGTATGTCTATGTTGTTTCATACTGTTTTGGTGACACTTGTGTCCCTATTTGTTTTCTCGTCTATGGTAAGTTATGCACCGGGCAAGGAAAAGGAGCAAAGGGCAATAACTCTACAAATACTAAAGATTGAGTTATGGTTATCGTACACTGCATTTCCTTTCATCGTGCTTGACCATGGTATGAAGTTATTTTCAATTCCAACCAGAACTTTTTAAGTTATGCTCAAGACAAGGAAGAGTATCACTAAGTCTGTAACAAGAGCGATCAGTAATCACATGTGTCGCCTCATGATTGCCAATTTCATGTTGGGACAAATTTTGTGACAGACGGACAGACAGACGGACACAACTAGACTTGGTACTGATCATTCCTGTAAAGTTTGGATAAAATTGCACCAGTAGTATATGAGGAGTAGTCCGGACAAGCTTTTGCGTATCTGGCAACACAGAAAAAAACACCTTTTTATCAAAGGGCCATAACTCGGCCAAAAATCATTCAACCGGAAAACCCGTGCAATATGCGAAAGGACTTGAGCTACAGATCAATCCTGTAATGTTTCATTGAAATTGCATTAGTGGTATAAGAGAAGTAGTCCGGACAAACTTTAAAAATAAAAATTATTAAAGAGACATAACTCTGACAAAAATCATTGAACCGGAAAATGCTGACAATATGCACAACTAGACTTGGTACTGATCATTCCTGTAAAGTTTGGATGAAATTGCACCAGTAGTTTATGAGGAGTAGTCCGGACAAGCTTTTGTGTATCTGGCAACACACAGAAAAAAACACCTTATCAAAGGGCCATGACTCGGCCAAAAATCATTCAACCGGAAAACCTGTGCAATATGCGCAAGGACTTGGTACTGATCATTCCTGTAAAGTTTGGATGAAATTGCACTATTAGTTGATGAGGAGTAGTCCGGACAAGTTTTGTGACGGACAGACGGACATACAGACGACGGAGAAGTGATCCCTATATGTCGCCACTACTCCGTAGAGGCGACACAATAAGTCAAGATGGAGTTATGGTTATGATCCTTCGGGATCATTGATGCCAGCACTAGTAAGTGTTGAGAATTGAGTACCGCTCAAGCCGGTGCTAGGGGGCGTGAGGGATGTTGCACGTATTCATTATCCCTCATGTACAGACTCAATCAAACCGAGTCTGCAATTCTCTTGTAATTTTGTTGTGATTAATGCTTCCGAGGGATCACTTTGTATCCAGATGTTTATACTTCACAACAGCAGGTGTAAAGTGCTGTGTGGCAGCTGTAAAAAGTTGCCCAGTACTTCACTTCAGTGTTGTTATATTTTTCTGGTCCTTCGGGATCATTGATGCCAGCACTATTAAGTGTTGAGAATTGAGTACCGCTCAAGCCGGTGCTAGGGGCGTGAGGGATGTTGCACGTATTCATTATCCCTCATGTACAGACTCAATCAAACCGAGTCTGCAATTCTCTTGTAATTTTGTTGTGATTAATGCTTCCGAGGGATCACTTTGTATCCAGATTTTTATACTTCACAACAGCAGGTGTCAAGTGCTGTGTGGCAGCTGTAAAAAGTTGCCCCGTTCTCACTTCAGTGTTGTTATAGTTTTCTGGTCCTTCGGGATCATTGATGCCAGCACTATTAAGTGTTGAGAATTGAGTACCGCTCAAGCCGGTGCTAGGGGGCGTGTGGGATGTTGCACGTATTCATTATCCCTCATATACAGACTCAATCAAACCGAGTCTGCAATTCTCTTGTAATTTTGTTGTGATTAATGCTACCGAGGGATCACTTTGTATCCAGATTCTTGTACACTGCACTTTCTCCCAATGTGCTTGACCATTGTATGAAATTGTATTGAATTCCAACCATTAGTCTTCAAGTTTTGCTCCTGGACAAGGAAAATGCAACATTGTTACTTTTCCGTGTCCGGAGAATAACTTAACAAGAGCCACCGCCGGGCGGGGGCAACGCTCGACTTTTTACTTTTTTTAAACGCAAACATAGAAAGGTTTGAACATATCATGACGTTTCCTTTTTATAAATTTAGTTGGTCTGTCTTGTGCCCTGTCCTGTTTTTCTATGGAGTCCTCCTGGGCTCCTTGCCGCTGACGCTTGTTGCTGGGTCGGATGGGGGCTGCGTTCATTGAATGCCGCCTTTCCTTGTCGATCTTGTTTATCATATTTGTCACATTAGTTTTGCTTATCTATTTTGTATATATATATGAATAGAAACACGCAATTCTATAAATAGAAACACGCAATTCTATAAATAGAAACACGCAATTTCTAAAAATAGTAACACACAATTCTAAAAATAGTAACACGCAATTCTAAAAATAGAAACACGCAATTTCTAAAAATAGAAACATGATGTAATTTCTAAAAATAGAAACATTACGCAATTTCTAAAAAATAGAAACATTACGCAATTTTTAAAAATAGATAAAAATAGAAACATTACGCAATTTCTAAAAATAGAAACATTACGCAATTTCTATAAATAGAAACATGACGCAATTTCTAAAATAGAAACATGACGCAATTTCTAGAAATAGAAACATGACGCAATTTCTAAAAATAGAAACATGACGCAATTCTATAAATAGAAACATTACGCAATTCTAAAAATAGAAACATTACGCAATTCTAAAATTAGAAACACGCAATTTCTAAAAATAGAAACATTACGCAATTTCTAAAAATAGAAACATTAAGCAATTTCTCAAAATAGAAACATTACGCAATTTCTAAAAATAGATAAAAAAAGAAACATGACGCAATTTCTATAAATAGAAACATGACGCAATTTCTAAAAATAGAAACATGACGCAATTTCTAAAAATAGAAACATGACGCAATTTCTATAAATAGAAACATGACGCAATTCTATAAATAGAAACATGACGCAATTTCTATAAATAGAAACATGACGCAATTTCTAAAAATAGAAACATGACGCAATTTCTATAAATAGAAACATGACGCAATTCTATAAATAGAAACATGACGCAATTCTATAAATAGAGTTGTTGTTGTTGATGATGATGACGATGATGACGATGATAGATATACATACATACACACACACACACACACACCAATAAATATATAATTATGGTCATTTAATGCACAAATCTGAGAAAATTCAGTAATTTAACCTTCAAGGTCAAGGTTATTAAAGAGCCCAAGCAACAAGGTCTGGTCCTTAAGAATGTTCTGTTATAATATGAAGTTGATCCCTTCAATAATAGCAAAGTTACAGTCAGTTACGGCAAAAACAATGAAAATTTCAATAATTTGACCTTCAAAGACAATGTCATTAATGAGTAAAGGTCAAGGTCTTTCGGTATATTTTTAGCAGTTATCTTTGAAGATTATTATGTTCAAGTTTCAAGACAATCCATTCAAAAATAACAAAGTTACAGCCAATAATAGCCAAAAAAATGAATATTTCAATAATTTGACCTTCAAAGTCAAGGTCATTTATGAGTGAAGGTCAAGGTCTGTCTAGTTATTTTTAAGGGATATCCCTGAAGATAATTATGTTCAAGTTTGAAGACAATCCATTCAAAAATAACAAAGTTACATGGGGTCATATGGGGGTTGCGTTCATTGAACGCCGCCTTTCCTTGTTGATCTTGTTTTTCATATTTCATTATCCCTCATGTACAAACTCAATCAAACCGAGTCTGCAATTCTCTTGTTATTTTGTTCTGATTAATGCTTCCGAGGGATTAATTTGGTTTCCAAATTTTTCCTATATATCCCCCTTACGTCGTTTCGGGGGTATAAAAATTACACAAATTACACACCTGGTCCAAATTTCTAGTCTATACATAAACGACAAAATAAGTAGGTTAAGCGATATCAAAAATATCAAAAGTATACTGGCCAGTCTCAAAATTCAATTGAGGATCAGAAACTAAACCCCTTGTCCAAATATCAAGTATGTACGAGAAACTAGGTCAAACAATATTAAATATCAATATCAAAAGTAGTCAGTTGATATCTTAATTCAATTCGCATGAGCAATTATATTCCTGGTCCAAATTTTAAGTCTGTACATCAAAAGGAAAAAGCAGGTGAAATGATTTCAAAAATATCAAAACAGCTCAACTGATGCCAAAATTCAATTATGCACATGAAACTCAGGTTCAACAGTATGTCCCAAAATTTATTGAAATGTGCTTTCTCCAAGTTTGAATTAGTTCAACAAAAGTGAAAAAAATACAACAATTTTTAACAAAATTCAATAAACAAGAGGGCCATGATGGCCCTTATCATGGCCCTGAGTCGCTCACCAGAAACAACTGCGTTTCAGAGTTGGAAATTATCCATTGTCAATATTTTCTGATATTCAATTTGAGAATAGAATATGTTTTAAGTTGCCCCGTACTTCACTTCAGTGTTGTTATATTTTCTGGTCCTTCGGGATCATTGATGTCAGCACTATTAAGTGTTGAGAATTGAGTACCGCTCAAGCCGGTGCTATGGGGCGTGAGGGATGTTGCACGTATTCATTATCTCTCATGTACAGACTCAATTCATGTACAGACTCAATCAAACCGGGTCTGCAATTCTTATGTAATTTTGTTGTGATTAATGCTTCCGAGGGATCACTTTGTTTCCAGAATTTTTTAACAATAGTTTGAAAAAATGCCATGACCTGGGGCATTTAAACTCTTGCTTAAACGGCGCCAATCAAATTAATATGAGCAAACTTGATAAAAGACTACCCAAGAATGCTACAGACAAAGTTTGGTAATCATCCATCAATTAGTTCTGTAGAAGAAGACATTTAAAGGTTTTTTTCTATTTTTTGCCCTAGAGACCCCTCATAGGGGCCAATCAAATTAATATGAGCACATTTTATAAACGACTACCCAAGAATGCTACAGGCAAAGTTTGGTGATCATTGATGCCAACACTATAAAGTGTAGAGAATTGAGTACCGCTCAAGCCGGTGCTAGGGGGCGTGAGGGATGTTGCACTTATTCATTATCCCTCATGTACAGACTCAATCAAACCGAGTCTGCAATTCTTATGTTATTTTGTTGTGATTGATGCTTCCGAGGGATCACTTTGGTTCTAGAATTTTACACCCAAAAAATATGATAAACAAGATCAACAAGGAAAGGCGGCGTTCAATGAACGCAACCCCCATATGACCCAGCAACAAGAACCAATGGCAAGGAGCCCAGGCGGACCCCAAACAAAAACAGGACAGGGCAAAGACAGAGCACGGACAGGGCAAAGACAGAGCACGGACAGGTTAAACATTAAATGATAAATAATTTATAACTGATTAGGAATTCAAAGAAAATAATAAAAGGCCCACAAAGGGGAAGGGGACAGGAGACCGGGGGATGGGGGGTTAATCAAAGAAATAAAATCTAGAGGCAATGGGGAAGATACTTACCGTAGACGAGAAAACAACAAGGGACACAAGCAAAAGTGTCACCAAAACAGTATGAAACAACATAGACATACATCTGAGGAACAGAGTGGGGCGCCGCCTTGGAACGGTCAGCAGCATAATTATGACTGCTGGGGAGTTTAAACCGGTTAATGGTGCACCAAACCTCGCTCTTAGCCCCACCATGTTCCTATAAACGAGACAGTGTAAATAAAATGAATCCCCGCCAAGTGAAATTCTAACAGTTGTCATGGTTACAAAAGGTTAAATAAGTAAAACACTAAAATGATCATGTAGAAACATATAAAAGTAAACCCAATGACCATAACAAAAGTACTCAATGTCCTAAAGGAAGACAGAGCAACAAGAAAATCACCTACAAGGGCCCGACGAAGCAAGGCAGAAGACGAACATTAAGACAATTCAGTCCCAAAGGGCTTTACGAACTATCCATCATAGAGTCTCCCACTTGGTTCGTCAGATGCAACACTTGGTTCGTCAGATGCAATCAAAAGAGGAAAGCGTAGTGTCCAACTGTAAAAGGGTTGAACACTAAACATGCAGTATGTCTTAAAATAGTAGGGTCATAACCTCTTTTAATAAAACGTTTAATGATTTTAGTAAAAACAGCAGAAAAGTTACCATGACCCAAAATCTTACGAAGTTTGTAAATCACATCGCCACAAACAAAGAACTCTGATCATTATTTACTCCCAAAACAATTACACACCATTTATCAGCCACTTATACGAAATATCTTTTCACGTATACGCCTTTTATACGAAACAATAAAAGACACCTGGCGATTTCAAGCTCTTAACAACTTATGACCAAACAAAACAATAAAATCACCACAAAATGAAGAATACAAAAATGAATATTTCTTTGACAACTCTAATGTATGTATGAAACAAGATTGCATTTGAGAAAAATGCTATGCCACCGCATTAATACAACACTAAATAGTAGTGTAGGAACAGATTTTTTTTTGTTTCTATACAATTTTGAAGATTGTCATAAAGCATAGATCCCTGACCTATCTTATTCTTATTATCAGATTAGTGGTTAAATATGTTGTTAACTCAATAAAAGATCAAAGTAGGAATATATCAATGCTGAAGGTCATATTTCACACAGCTTAAATTTCATGACCACATCAAAAGGACAACACAGTAAGAAACTTTGTCAAAATCTAGGTCAGCTGAATAAAAAAGTTCACTTTACATCTTAATCTGTGCACATGGTTCAAATTTCATAGCTGTACATCAAAGGACAAGAAAGTAGGTCACATCAACAAAATCTAGGTCACCTGATATCAAAGTTCAATTTTACAACTAAAACTGTGCACATGGTCAAAATTTCATTGCTGTACATCAAAGGACAAGAAAGTAGGTCACTGTCCCCTTTGGCAAGGCAAAATTTTGGACCCAGGGGTTTAATTCAAAACAATCTTGATACAGGTCCACCAAACAACATTTCAAGTCAAATATCTAAGCTGTAGCTTTCTCCCATTCAGAAAACATTTGTTTTATTTTCTGTTTTTACTATGTGTACATAATGAGAATCACTGCCCCGGGCAGGGCCAATTTTGACCCCAGGGGGAAAATTTGAACAACTTTAGTAGAGGACCTATATATGATTTTATATAGCAAACATCAAAGCTCTATGCCTTGTACCTTCAGACCAAACATTTTATTTTTTTACTATATGTATATAATGAAAATCAATGACCCCCTGGGCGGAACCAATTTTGACCCCAGGGCTATAATTTGAACAATCTTGGTAAAGGTTCACTTAGCAAAGTCTCATGCCATATATTTAACCTCTAGCCTTTGTCAATTCAGAGAAGATTTTTCAATTTTTTTACTTTATACATATAAGGAAAAATAACGCCTCTAGGGCAAGGCAATTTTAACACTAGGGGCATAATTAAAACAGCTTCATAACCTCTGATCCCCTTTCAAAATTCCATTTTATTTAGTTCCGCCCATTGTTTTCTCGTTTAAGGCACACGCTTTTTATTACTTGGGGACCATACGCCGCTTTTCATGGAATGGCACGGAAGTGTCACATTGAAGGTTCCATGATAACCGCCGTATGAACACATCTGCGGATGTTTCTAAATTCAAAATTTTACTATTTCATGTTTAAATGTTGAATTCTGCTTAAGCCGGTGCTAGGGGGCGTGGACGGTAACTTGCACTTTCCAGTACCGTCCATGAACAGGCTCAATCAAACCGAGCCTGCAACATTTTCAATTTTGCCGTGTTGGGCTTTCTTTAGGGATTCTGTATTTATCTAGTTTAGTAGAGGACCCATAGATGATATTATATACCAAATATCAAAGCTCTAAAAAACAAGATCAACAAGGAAAGGCGGCGTTCAATGAACGCAACTAAGCCTTGTACCGTCAGACAAGAGGATTTTTTAATTTTTTACTATATGTACATAGTGAAAATCAATGACCCCTGGGGGTGGGGCCAATTTTGACCCCAGGGCTTTAATTTATACAATCTTGCTAGAGGTTCACTACATAATGTTTCATGCAAAATATCTTTACTCTAGTCTTTACAGTCTCTAGTACATTTAATCAATGATGTTATATTTTCGATCCTTGAAGATCGTTCAGCACGACATTATTGTTGTGCTTGTGGTATTTTTAGTTTCAACTTTTTGGCATTTTCTAGTTGGGTGGTTCCAATATTCCTACTTGAATAATGTTGAATCACCCTTAGGATATGTTGCCTGCTTTTTAAATTTGTCTTTTGACGTCTTATCTGTGATACGCAGGCTTCATAACCTCTGATCCCCTTTCAAAAATTCTATTTTATTTAGTTCCGCCCATTGTTTTTCTCGTTTAGGGCAACACGCTTTTTTATTACTTGGGGACCATACGCCGCTTTTCATGGAATGGCACGGAAGTGTCACATTGAAGGTTCCATGATAACCGCCGTATGAACACATCTGCGGATGTTTCTAAATTCAAAATTCTACCATTTCATGTTTAAATGTTGAATTCTGCTTAAGCCGGTGCTAGGGGGCGTGGACGGTAACTTGCACTTTCCAGTACCGTCCATGAACAGGCTCAATCAAAAAATAGATAAAATACAGAATCCCTAAAGAAAGCCCAACACGGCAAAATTGAAAATGTTGCAGGCTCGGTTTGATTGAGCCTGTTCATGGACGGTACTGGAAAGTGCAAGTTACCGTCCACGCCCCCTAGCACCGGCTTAAGCAGAATTCAACATTTAAACGTGAAATAGTAAAATTTTGAATTTAGAAACATCCGCAGATGTGTTCATACGGCGGTAATCATGGAACCTTCAATGTGACACTTCCGTGCCATTCCATGAAAAGCGGCGTATGGTCCCCAAGTAATAAAAAGCGTGTGCCCTAAACGAGAAAACAATGGGCGGAACTAAATAAAATGGAATTTTGAAAGGGGATCAGAGGTTATGAAGCCTGCGTATCACAGATAAGACGTCAAAAGACAAATTTAAAAAGCAGGCAACATATCCTAAGGGTGATTCAACATTATTCAAGTAGGAATATTGGAACCACCCAACTAGAAAATGCCGAAAAGTTGAAACTAAAAATACCACAAGCACAACAATAATGTCGTGCTGAACGATCTTCAAGGATCGAAAATATAACATCATTGATTAAATGTACGGGGAGACTTTTTACAGCCGCCACACGGCACAAATAATACGGATGTGATCATAAAATAGATAAAATACAGAATCCCTAAAGAAAGCCCAACACGGCAAAATTGAAAATGTTGCAGGCTCGGTTTGATTGAGCCTGTTCATGGACGGTACTGGAAAGTGCAAGTTACCGTCCACGCCCCCTAGCACCGGCTTAAGCAGAATTCAACATTTAAACGTGAAATAGTAAAATTTTGAACTTAGAAACATCCGTAGATGTGTTCATACGGCGGTAATCATGGAACCTTCAATGTGACACTTCCGTGCCATTCCATGAAAAGCGGCGTATGGTCCCCAAGTAATAAAAAGCGTGTGCCCTAAACGAGAAAACAATGGGCGGAACTAAATAAAATGGAATTTTGAAAGGGGATCAGAGGTTATGAAGCCTGCGTATCACAGATAAGACGTCAAAAGACAAATTTAAAAAGCAGGCAACATATCCTAAGGGTGATTCAACATTATTCAAGTAGGAATATTGGAACCACCCAACTAGAAAATGCCGAAAAGTTGAAACTAAAAATACCACAAGCACAACAATAATGTCGTGCTGAACGATCTTCAAGGATCGAAAATATAACATCATTGATTAAATGTACGGGGAGACTTTTTACAGCCGCCACACGGCACAAATAATACGGATGTGATCATAAAATAGATAAAATACAGAATCCCTAAAGAAAGCCCAACACGGCAAAATTGAAAATGTTGCAGGCTCGAGCCTGCAACATTTTCAATTTTGCCGTGTTGACGCTTGTTGCTGGGTCGGATGGGGGCTGCGTTCATTGAATGCCACCTTTCCTTGTCGATCTTGTTTATCATATTTTCTTTAGGGATTCTGTATTTATCTATTTTGTAAATTTAAAGAAGATGATTTTTTAAGTTATTACTATATACATTTAAGGAAAACCTATGGCCCCCGGGGCGGGGCTAATTTTGACACTAGAGGCAAAATTTGAACAACTTTGGTTCCTATGGATGATATCATTTAACAAATATTAAAGCTCTAAGCCTTCATTGCGTTCATTGAACGCCGCCTTTCCTTGGTGATCTTGTTTTTCATATTTTGTACCTTCAGACAATAAGATTTTTTACTGTATATATATATTGAAAAAAATAGATAAATACAGAATCCCTAAAGAAAGCCCAACACGACAAAATTGAAAATGTTGCAGGCTCGGTTTGACCGAGCCTGCCCATGGACGGCACCGGAAAGCGCAAGCCACCGTCCACGCCCCCCAGCACCGGCTTAAGCAGAATTCAACATTTAATATGAACTGGTAAAATTTAGAATTTTGAAACATCCGCAGATGTGTTCATATGGCGGTTATCATGGAACCTTCAATGTGACACGGTAGTGCCATTCCATGAAAAGCGGCATATGGTCCCAAAGTAAAAAAATGCGTGTGCCCTAAACGAGAAAACAATGGGCGGAACTAAATAAAATGGAATTTTGAAAGGGGATCTGAGGTTATGAACCCTGGGGCGGGGGCAATTTTGACAATTTGAACAATCTTGCTAGAAATTCACTTCAAAATGTTTCATGCAAAATATCTAAAATAGATAAATACAGAATCCCTAAAGAAAGCCCAACACGGCAAAATTGAAAATGTTGCAGGCTCGGTTTGATTGAGCCTGTTCATGGACGGTACTGGAAAGTGCAAGTTACCGTCCACGCCCCCTAGCACCGGCTTAAGCAGAATTCAACATTTAAACGTGAAATAGTAAAATTTTGAATTTAGAAACATCCGCAGATGTGTTCATACGGCGGTTATCATGGAACCTTCAATGTGACACTTCCGTGCCATTCCATGAAAAGCGGCGTATGGTCCCAAGTAATAAAAAGCGTGTGCCCTAAACGAGAAAACAATGGGCGGAACTAAATAAAATGGAATTTTGAAAGGGGATCAGAGGTTATGAAGCCTGCGTATCACAGATAAGACGTCAAAAGACAAATTTAAAAAGCAGGCAACATATCCTAAGGGTGATTCAACAATATTCAAGCAGGAATATTGGAACCACCCAACTAGAAAATGCCGAAAAGTTGAAACTAAAAAAAACCACAAGCACAACAATAATGTCGTGCTGAACGATCTTCAAGGATCGAAAATATAACATCATTGATTAAATGTACGGGGAGACTTTTTACAGCCGCCACACGGCACAAATAACACGGATGTGATCATAAAATAGATAAATACAGAAACCCTAAAGAAAGCCCAACACGGCAAAATTGAAAATGTTGCAGGCTCGGTTTGATTGAGCCTGTTCATGGACGGTACTGGAAAGTGCAAGTTACCGTCCACGCCCCCTAGCACCGGCTTAAGCAGAATTCAACATTTAAACGTGAAATAGTAAAATTTTTGAATTTAGAAACATCCGCAGATGTGTTCATATGGCGGTAATCATGGAACCTTCAATGTGACACTTCCGTGCCTTTCCATGAAAAGCGGCGTATGGTCCCCAAGTAATAAAAAGCGTGTGCCCTAAACGAGAAAACAATGGGCGGAACTAAATAAAATGGAATTTTGAAAGGGGATCAGAGGTTATGAAGCCTGCGTATCACAGATAAGACGTCAAAAGACAAATTTAAAAAGCAGGCAACATATCCTAAGGGTGATTCAACATTATTCAAGTAGGAATATTGGAACCACCCTACTAGAAAATGCCGAAAAGTTGAAACTAAAAATACCACAAGCACAACAATAATGTCGTGCTGAACGATCTTCAAGGATCGAAAATATAACATCATTGATTAAATGTACGGGGAGACTTTTTACAGCCGCCACACGGCACAAATAACACGGATGTGATCATAAAATAGATAAATACAGAATCCCTAAAGAAAGCCCAACACGGCAAAATTGAAAATGTTGCAGGCTCGGTTTGATTGAGCCTGTTCATGGACGGTACTGGAAAGTGCAAGTTACCGTCCACGCCCCCTAGCACCGGCTTAAGCAGAATTCAACATTTAAACGTGAAATAGTAAAATTTTGAATTTAGAAACATCCGCAGATGTGTTCATACGGCGGTTATAATGCTAACCTCTAGCATTTGTCAATTGCTAGAAGAATTTTTTTTTAAAGTTTTTACTATATACATATAAGGAAAACTAATGACCTCCCGGGCGGGGCCGATTTTGACCCCAGGACTATAATTTGAACAATCTTGGTAAGGGTCTACCAGACAATGCCTTATGCAAAATATCTAAGCTCTATGCCTTTTGGGTCTTTACAAGAAGGTATTTTAAGTTTTTATTAAAAGAGGTTATGACCCTACTATTTTAAAAGAGATAAATACAGTATCCCTAAAGAAAGCCCAACACGGCAAAATTGAAAATGTTGCAGGCTCGGTTTGATTGAGCCTGTTCATGGACGGTACTGGAAAGTGCAAGTTACCGTCCACGCCCCCTAGCACCGGCTTAAGCAGAATTCAACATTTAAACGTGAAATAGTAAAATTTTGAATTTAGAAACATCCGCAGATGTGTTCATACGGCAGTTATCATGGAACCTTCAATGTGACACTTCCGTGCCATTCCTTGAAAAGCGGCGTATGGTCCCCAAGTAATAAAAAGCGTGTGCCCTAAACGAGAAAACAATGGGCGGAACTAAATAAAATGGAATTTTGAAAGGGGATCAGAGGTTATGAAGCCTGCGTATCACAGATAAGACGTCAAAAGACAAATTTAAAAAGCAGGCAACATATCCTAAGGGTGATTCAACATTATTCAAGTAGGAATATTGGAACCACCCAACTAGAAAATGCCGAAAAGTTGAAACCAAAAATACCACAAGCACAACAATAATGTCGTGCTGAACGATCTTCAAGGATCGAAAATATAACATCATTGATTAAATGTACGGGGAGACTTTTTACAGCCGCCACACGGCACAAATAACACGGATGTGATCATAAAAGAGATAAATACAGTATCCCTAAAGAAAGCCCAACACGGCAAATTGAAAATGTTGCAGGCTCGGTTTGATTGAGCCTGTTCATGGACGGTACTGGAAAGTGCAAGTTACCGTCCACGCCCCCTAGCACCGGCTTAAGCAGAATTCAACATTTAAACGTGAATAGTAAAATTTTGAATTTAGAAAACATCCGCAGATGTGTTTCATACGGCAGTTATCATGGAACCTTCAATGTGACACTTCCGTTGCCATTCCTTGAAAAGCGGCGTATGGTCCCCAAGTAATAAAAAGCGTGTGCCCTAAACGAGAAAACAATGGGCGGAACTAAATAAAATGGAATTTTGAAAGGGGATCAGAGGTTATGAAGCCTGCGTATCACAGATAAGACGTCAAAAGACAAATTTAAAAAGCAGGCAACATATCCTAAGGGTGATTCAACATTATTCAAGTAGGAATATTGGAACCACCCAACTAGAAAATGCCGAAAAGTTGAAACCAAAAATACCACAAGCACAACAATAATGTCGTGCTGAACGATCTTCAAGGATCGAAAATATAACATCATTGATTAAATGTACGGGGAGACTTTTTACAGCCGCCACACGGCACAAATAACACGGATGTGATCATAAAAGAGACATACTGCATGTTTAGTGTTCAACCCTTTTACAGTTGGACACTACGCTTTCCTCTTTTGATTGCATCTGACGGACCAAGTGGGAGACTCTATGATGGATAGTTCGTAAAGCCCTTTGGGACTGAATTGTCTTAATGTTCGTCTTCTGCCTTGCTTCGTCGGGCCCTTGTAGGTGATTTTCTTGTTGCTCTGTCTTCCTTTAGGACATTGAGTACTTTTGTTATGGTCATTGGGTTTACTTTTATATGTTTCTACATGATCATTTTAGTGTTTTACTTATTTAACCTTTTGTAACCATGAAAACTGTTAGAATTTCACTTGGCGGGGATTCATTTTATTTACACTGTCTCGTTTATAGGAACATCAGGTGGGCTAAGAGCGAGGTTTGGTGCCCATAACCGGTTTAAACTCCCCAGCAGTCATTATTATGCTGCTGACCGTTCCAAAGGCGGCGCCACTGTGTTCCTCAGATGTATGTCTATGTTGTTTCATTACTGTTTGGTGACACTTTTGCTTGTGCTGTCCCTTGTTGTTTTCTCGTCTACGGTAAGTATCTTCCCATTGCCTCTAGTTTTTATTTCTTTGATTAACCCCCCCCCCGGTCTCCTGTCCCCTTTGTGAGGGCCTATTATTAAGTTTCTTTGAAATTCCTAATCAGTTACAAATTATTTCATCATTTAATGATTAACGTGTCGTTGCCCTGTCCTTTTTATGTTTGGGGTCCGCCTGGGCTCCTTGCCATTGGTTCTTGTTGCTGGGTCATATGGGGGTTGCGTTCATTGAACGCCGCCTTTCCTTGTTGATCTTGTTTTTCATATTTTACTATATGTACATATAGTGAAAATCAATGACACTCGGGGCGGGGCCGATTTTGACCCCCGGGCTATAATTTGAACAATCTTGGAAAGGGTCTACCAGACAATGCCTTATGCAAAATATCTAAGCTTTAGGCCTTTTGGGTCTTTACAAGAAGGTATTTTAAGTTGGTCCTTCGGGATCATTGATGCCAACACAATTAAGGGCTCAAGCCGGTGCTAGGGGGCGTGAGGGATGTTGCACTTAATCAGTATGTCTCATGTACAGACTCAATCAAACCGAGTCTGCAATTCTCTTGCACCGGCTTAAGCAGAATTCAACATTTAAACATGAAATAGTAAAAATTTGAATTTAGAAACATCCGCAGATGTGTTCATACGGCGGTTAAATACCACAAGCACAACAATAATGTCATGCTGAACGATCTTGTTGCTGGGTCGGATGGGGGCTGCGTTCATTGAATGCCGCCTTTCCTTGTCGATCTTGTTTATCATATTTCAAGGATTGAAAATATAACATCATTGATTAAATGTACGGGGAGACTTTTTACAGCCGCCACACGGCACAAATAACACGGATGTGATCGTAAAATAGATAAATACAGAATCCCTATAACACACACACACACAAACAAACACACAGGTGAATCGCTATATGTCACTGCATCGCAGATGCTGCGGTGGCATAAAAAGAGAAAATCAGAATCCCTGAAAAACGCCCAACACAATACAATTGTAAAATGTCGGAGGCTCGGTTTGATTGAGCCTGTTCATGTACGGTATTGGAAAGTGCATATTACCGTCCACGCCCCCTAGCACCGGCTTAAGCAGAATTCAACATTTAACACGAAAATGGTGAAATGTTGAATTAAGAAACATCCGCAGATGTGTTCATACGGCGGTTATCACGAAACACAAAATATGATAAACAAGATCAACAAAGAAAGGCGACATTCAATGAACAAAATATGATAAACAAGATCAACAAGGAAAGGCGGCGTTGCACTCAATATTTACATATATCCTCAAAACAAAGCATCAACTAGTATAATCTTGACCAGAAAAACATTCAACCAATTTCAACCAAATATTTATTACCAAACAGATATAACTCAAAAAACAAAACAACTGATCTTAACCAATTAACCCTGATCAATTCAGATCACCATAATAACATTCAACCAACTTGTACTTCACAACAGCAGGTGTCAAGTGCCGTGTGGCAGCCGTAAAAAGTTGCCCCGTACTTCACTTCTGTGTTGTTATATTTTCTGGTCCTTCGGGATCATTGATGCCAACACTATAAAGTGTTGATATGATCCTTGAAGATCGTTCAGCACGACATTATTGTTGTGCTTGTGGTATTTTTAGTTTCAACTTTTTGGCATTTTCTAGTTGGGTGGTTCCAATATTCCTACTTGAATAATGTTGAATCACCCTTAGGATATGTTGCCTGCTTTTTAAATTTGTCTTTTGACGTCTTATCTGTGATACGCAGGCTTCATAACCTCAGATCCCCTTTCAAAATTCCATTTTATTTAGTTCCGCCCATTGTTTTCTCGTTTAGGGCACACGCATTTTTTTTACTTGGGGACCATATGCCGCTTTTCATGGAATGGCACTAACGTGTCACATTGAAGGTTCCATGATAACCGCCATATGAACACATCTGCGGATGTTTCAAAATTCTAAATTTTACCAGTTCATGTTAAATGTTGAATTCTGCTTAAGCCGGTGCTAGGGGGCGTGGACGGTAACTTGCACTTGACAGTACCGTCCATGAACAGGCTCAATCAAACCGAGCCTGCAACATTTTTAATTTTGCCGTGTTGGGCTTTCTTTAGGGATTCTGTATTTATCTATTTTTTGAGAATTGAGTACCGCTCAAGCCGGTGCTAGGGGGCGTGAGGGATGTTGCACTTATTCATTATCCCTCATGAACAGACTCAATCAAACCGAGTCTGCAATTCTTATGTTATTTTGTTGTGATTAATGCTTCCGAAGGATCACTTTGTTTCCAGAATTTTTCAACAAATCAACAAAATAGATAAATACAGAATCCCTAAAGAAAGCCCAACACGGCAAAATTGAATATGTTGTAGGCTCGGTTTGATTGAGCCTGTTCATGGACGGTACTGGTAAGTGCAAGTTACCGTCCACGCTCCCTAGCACCGGCTTAAGCAGGAGTCAACATTTAAACGTGAAATATTAAAATTTGGAATTTTGAAACATCCGCAGATGTGTTCATACGGCGGTTATCATGGAACCTTCAATGTGACACTTCCGTGTCATTCCATGAAAAGCGGCATATGGTCCCCAAGTAATAAAAAGCGTGTGCCCTAAACGAGAAAACAATGGGTGGAACTAAATAAAATGGAATTTTGATAGGGGATCAGAGGTTATGAAATATGATAAACAAGATCAACAAGGAAAGGCGGCGTTCACTGAACGCAATCACCATATGACCCAGCAACAAGAACCAATGGCAAGGAGCCCAGGCGGACCCCAAACATTAAAAGGACAGGGCAACGACACGTTAGTCATTAAATGATAAAT
>NW_026864191.1:0-49492 GCF_026571515.1 Ruditapes philippinarum
AATAATTGTCACTTCTATCGGAAACGTTTATCTGCACAACATCAAGCCTGCATAAAACACTTAATTTAGAAGCAAAAATCCTGAACAGGCTCAGGCTTACATTCTACAAAGACAGGAGAATAATAGGATGGCCTTTATTTTAAATGTGTTTTTGTTGGCATGTATGTTTATGAAAGACGTTTTATTTGCATATGTAATTATTGCAGTGTAAATTGATATTGGGCAAGATAATTGAAAGCAGGTGTATTTTGCCTTTTTTAATTTGTCCGCTGTTGTTTACTCTATACTGTTTGCAGATGTTTAATTTTAAGTATACTCGTCCCCGAAATAAATCTTTGACAAAGTAATACTAAAGTGTAATCATACGCTACAACAACTACATAGTCTTTATTTCATATTAAGGAACAAATATGAAACCGGTTCATATGCTTGAACTACATAGAAGGGCTGGTAACGTGTACTTTGACAAAACACCTATATTTCTACACACTAAAAAATAAGATAGTGCAAGCAATTGTCTCAAGTTTGAATGGAACAAATATCAGTGCCTTGTCCATCTAGCTAGTTATACAGTCAGTGGGCTATTCTACAATAACAATACATTAAAGAACATGGAATAGATATAAAATAGAGACAAGTCATAGTCAATCTATTACAAAAGGGGTAATGCTTTCAGGAAAACAAGACAGAACACTTAACGTTTTATTTGCAGAGGCACCTCCAACGCATATTTAAAATACTTTTTATTGTTGGTGTGCTTTAGTTAAAAATACGACAAAATTGTGTATCGGTGGAAGGCGAATACTTTCCAGGCTTAATATTTTTGCTATTTAACTTAGCGCTTAATGAATTCATTTGCAAGCTCTTTTGCAGAACAAATGTCATTATCGATGTTTATTGAAGAAGAATACAACTATATGTAGGTATGTTGTTATGACAAGTCACGTATTTTGTACAGTCTAATCAGCCCAGCGATGATCATTTTAGTTTGTTTATCATCGTCTGATACGGAATGTATCTGATACTTTGCCTGTCAAGACATGAAACAATACTTGCACATTGTTATATTAGGAAACAGAATTACAGATAAAGCGTCTGGGACCGGGTGAAATGCGAATTATGCGTTTTGAATGGGATATTATCCCGTGCCTGTGTTGGGGTAATTTTATTTCATATTGAGTTCTTTCTCTACCATCAATAGATTATTTGAATTATGTGTGTTATTTTTGTATTGTGAAGAAACATATATAACATTGTGTAATATATATTTACAAGACATGAATGAAGAGTGTTGTATATATTACCAGAACACATCAGACCTTTTTTGCATTCTTATTAAATCAAGGCTACGGAAATGTTGCCAAACTTTACACTGTTCTTTTACATGCACTTTATACCAATCATTATACAATGTATATGCTATAAAATGAATTGGTCCAAACCACTCAGACGTAAAGAAAAAAATGTTGTTTGACACTGAAGCGCACATAACATAAAAAGAAGCATCAGTCAATGAGTAAATGTTTGGAAACTCTAACCAGACACAAGGAAATGCTATTGGGAATTAAATAAGCACTTTCAGGCACATTAGGCCTTAAAAATATTCTTAATTTTATAGAAATTAATTGTAGTTTTTATTATATTAAAGAAACCACTTTCTCGCAAATATCGTATAAGTAGTCTACCCCTAATGAATTAGATCCACTTTGAAGAGTATTCAGATAGGCTTGAATCACTGTTAACTGCATTGAAACTGTGGTGCGTCGGTTCAATGACAAGTAAGGTCAACTTTTTTCTTTCTTCCTTTTTCTTTTTAACATTATTTATGTATCTCTCAGACCCCTAATGGAAAGAAAAAAGTGTTTGATTTTATTTTTTAATTGTTGTAGGTATTTATTTGCTACATAATGCCAAATTGAATAGCAAATATGATACCAGATATTTTCAAAGTTAAATAAAATCAAACCTACTAGATAAAAGTATTTTAAATTTTGCAAGATCAACTAATATACTAATAAGAAAATTTAGGCAAACTTTGAAAACAACCCCTCATTGTGGTAAATTTTAGGGATACATTGTATTTTGAATACAAATTGTTACATAGGGAAATGGTCAAATAAGTGTTCAACGTATGTGGGTAACATTTTTTTTTATCACATTAAAAACATTTTGTTTAGAAAGAATTATTTTGCTCGTGTAATTTGTTACCTGAATGTTATTATTTATTTCTTAACAATGAGCAATAGGAAAACATTGTTCAAAATGGTGATAATATTAAAGTTTCCTCATTTCTGAAAAAGAGCCCTTCTAAAAGCAAAGTTTTAGTTCAGGTAAATGACTATAACTCATAATCCACACAGTAAATTTTGTTTAAACTTTGCATACAGGTGACCTTAAAGGCATATAACTGTCCTATGCTGTCAATATTACAGTTCAGTATAGTGCCAATTAGGGTTGTTCTGTTCTGCCTTAAGATGCACACAAGACAATAAAGCTTTGTGTTAAATTACCGTGAATCAAATATTTTTTGCGATTTTATTTTTTTCTTACAGGGCACACATTTGCACAGTAATTGCGAATAATTATTTTGAAATCAAATAAGCTTTGAGCAATAAAAATTGTCTTGCAACAAATTGCAGCCATTTGTCATCTTAGAAAATTGTATAACTTAGAGGAACTTTGAAAATAATTATAGATGCCTTATCTTTAAAGCTAAATGCTGTAAGATTTGTGGCTTTCCTCTAAATAACAAAGTGTATTGTTTGTTTTATAACAAATGATGTTTATTTTTTCAGAAAAACAAATGTGCCTTTGGAATGTAATAAGTGCCTGAAAACCTACTTTTACATTACCAAAATCTTTATTCGAATAACCTATTTCAATTTTCATATCTAATTAAATACAGAAAGAGAAAAGTTTGCATATAATGGTACAAAGGTGCTAGTTGCATTGAGTTGACCTAACACATGTTTAATCTTGTTATTCATGTAATATTATATCCATATATGAGAAGATTTTAGAATCGGAAATTGTTTTTGTTATATTGTTATAGACAAGGTATGCAACATCCAATAACTAAAACTATGGCATGCCCGTTCTCGGTGTCAAAATATCGTCGGAATTTCGCATGGAATCATTGCAATATGTTTTTTTCCATCAAAACTGACGATGAATAGATCCTCATTTATACGCAAATTACCACAGTTAAGTCCGAAAATAAGAAATAAACCAGGTCAGATAGATATGACCGTCATGACATGTACATTGTAGCCTGACATTTACGCATGAAATGTATTAACACAGAGACCAAATGGGTCGAACACACATGCAAACAACTGGATTTTTCATACTTTTATATTATCTTGCCCCACTATGTGCCTGTATTGTAAGAAACATTTTTGAAAAATATTGTATACATTCAGAAAGCGACAAGGAACGAAAATAAATGTGAGGCTCAACGTGGTGTGAAATTAAAAAAAATAGTCTCTTAATTGGAAAGTGTGAAACAATTATTATGCATAAATCAGTAATCCACTAAAACATAAAATAAAATTGAATAATTTTTGCTAAGCGAATAATGCATGCACAAACGAAACAAACCCTGCACATAATAGCAGAATAATATTTTGGTCCAGAACATTTTATACTGTTTACGTACAATATTCATGTGTATCATGAATAACAGACATAATCTATGTTACATTGTTTTCAAGAATTGACTTTTTTTTTAATGTAAGTAAACAAGATAATTTTGCCGTTTATAAATTTTATCAAAATGATTTCATATCATATATCATTATTTACTTTAAATGTTGGAAATACAATGTATGTCATACTCTGAAGATATAGAGGATATTTGTTTAGTTCAGTGTAAGATCGGAATATATTTCACCGAGTGAGCACCAAAAGGTATATTTCACAAGTGGCGCAGCCACGAGTGAAATATGAACTTTTGGTGTTCACAAGGTGAAATATATTTCAATCTTACACTAAACTAAACACATTTTCTTTTTATTACATGCAAAGAAACGTTTTAAAAAGACATTTAACCTAATACTGAATGAAAAGCGCGCCAAATAATAATACAACGTGACGTCATTTACGACGTCACGTCATTAAGTTGGTACCCAGTACTGTGCACGCTGGTATTTTACTGAAACAACGTAAGGGGCTTAAATTCAAAACAGTGAAATTATCAAAGTGGTAATTTCACTGTTTCAAACAGTTTACCAGTTTTATATCACTGATATATTTCTATAAACCACCGAAAAGCATGTAATAAATGTTCATGTATATAGACGTGCAATTGTAAAGGTTTCGTATGTTGATGGCAAAGGTATATGAAAAGATTTTTTTGGCGATGCCTCACCTACCGTGTCAATCATCTGAAGTAACCATGACAAACGTTAACGAATAATGAGAGTCGGTTACTTTTATCTGTCAATCAAACTAAAGAAAGTGTTTACACTCTTTTTCAAACATTGTTCATTATATATTACAAGCGCAACTCATTTAGTACAATTAGTTCCAGAGAATATTAAGTCATTCATTGTAACAATAGTTATATGTTGAATATAGAGATGTTCTTGTTCTTCTGTTTTCTTTATATTTATAAAAAATACAGGCTTTTTACCAATTCTAATAATAATAGTTATTGTAATAATGAGGATCTTAACTTAAAGAATGTTCCCGTATTAGATAAAGAGAAAATTTTCATTCTTAAACACACTACATGTAAAGGATTT
The DNA here is from genome assembly GCF_026571515.1 of Ruditapes philippinarum. Taxonomy (NCBI): domain Eukaryota; kingdom Metazoa; phylum Mollusca; class Bivalvia; order Venerida; family Veneridae; genus Ruditapes; species Ruditapes philippinarum. Next base: position 4,746 of record NW_026864191.1, read on the forward strand.
TTTATCGTCCTTAGACAACTTTGCTCTTTAACCAACGCTTAGATAATATAGGATCAAAGTAGAGAAATGTTTGAAAAATATCATATAAAAGATTGTAGATGATATGATTAATTAAGGTTTATAAACATATTGTGTTATTTGTTCGTTTCTTTCATTTTATGTTCCGTGTCATGCACAATAAATATATTCAGTCCAATAGAAATGACTTTTGTCTGTAAATTGGTAAACCTTATTACAGAGAATGTGTTGATATCATGAAATATTGACGTCATTGATTCTTTATTAATTTCTCTAAAAATATCTTAATCTCTAAATGATGATAAAGTGATAAGAAAATAACCCCAAAATTTCGTCTCATTTTGCTTTTCAGTTAACTGAAAATGGTACAATAAATATATTTTCAATGCATTATTTTTGGTTTAAATAAGAAATTATAAGTGACAGTCATATCGTGTCTATTCCTATAAATGGAATTCTATCAGTGATGATGGAATAATCATAACATGTACTCATTAGTTATTATTCATAGTTGAAAACGTTAGCATATTAAAGCTACAGTCTCACTTACATCCCGGCAGAGCCCCGGTAGACGTCCGGGGTGATCCGGGAACGACCGGGGTACGACCGGAAACAACCGGGGTACATCCGTAAAACTCTGCCGGCAACGTCCGGGATGATCCGGGATGATCCGGGAACATCCGGCATTCGACCCCGGATGGAATAAAATATTTAATATCACCGGGGTGGTCCGGGATGATCCGGGAAGGTATAGCTTTGTCAGCTTCATCCTTAGCTCTGCCGAGAACGATCGGGGTTATATCGTGAAAGCACCATAGCTCTGCCAGCTATGATATAGCCGGTAGAGCTACGGTAGAGCCCCGGTATATGCCGGCAGAGCTCCGGTAACTACAGGCAGAGCCCCGGAGGATAAAGGTAGAGCTACGGTTGATCCCGGTAGAGCCCCGGCAAAGCATTCAAAAGTATAAGGACAATTTGCGATGATTGCACTTGTTTGTACTAAAACCCTTCCCATTTCCCTTCTATCCAGTATGTCATAAGGATTTTTCAGAAAATCATCATGAATTACTATTCTGGAACAATAGATATTATATTAATTTAAATAAAAATGATGTATTAATGTTATCATTTTCGGGCGTTTTCAATCCACCGGGGTTCTACCGGGGCTCTGCCTGGATCGATCGTCCTGGGCTCTGCCGGGGCTCTGCCTTGGTCAACCGGGGCTCTTCCGGCGTCATCCGGGAACGACTGGGGAAGCACCGGCATGAACCGTAGCTTCACCTGGGCTCTGCCTAGATGCTCCAGAGCGCATCCTGGGTGGTTATTTGGGAACTACCGTAGTGCTGCCGGGTTAAGTGTGACCGCAACAATAATTTCACCCCGGATCGTCCCGGATCATCCCGGTAACTTACCGGGGTGGTCCTGGGCTCTGCCGGGAGTAAGTGAGACCGCAGCTTAACACACCATTGAAAATAATGAAAACCTCACTCAAATCACATGCACTATCAAAATATGATAAACATCCAACATTTCCTCTATTATATCAGCCCTTTGAGTTGAGAATATATTCCTGGATTGAAACTGTTTTTGAAAATATTTCAGAAAATCAAACATGTGATACTTAATTAAAGATAATGCTATGTTACAACCAGTTTGCAAGAAATCATAGCACGATTAGGTATATATCACAATAAGTTTTGCATCAAATAATGTTGAACAAAAAATGGGAGTTGTTGATAATAAAGCTGTGCTGATACTGCTAAAACATACATTTTGCAATAAAATATAAGTTTATGGAAAGGCATGTTCCATGTTTTCTGAAATAAATTACCAACATCAAGCGTTACAATTCATACTTAAACAATCTGGTTTTGGTTTCTCATTTTGAAAATGATTCACATTTTGTTTTATGGCACTTGTTTTTGCCTTATGTAGATTGCGCATGTGCGAGATATTTCATCAATATCCATCGGTAAAGTTAAACGTAGAATGTGCCCACTAGTATTCTATAAAAATTTGTTTAGTTTGTTTAATGAATAAATTAGCTATCTAACTTATTCTGTTTTTCATTGTGATTTATATAAATAATGTCGAAACATAACATTTAAAAAAAGTACTTTCTAAAATAGACATTCCCTGAGCAAAAAGAGGCAATGATTTATTGTACGTTTACAATCCCAAACTAAGCATGCTAATAAATACTCGAGCAATTAACGAAATACTTCCTTCTTTAATGAAGAAACAGTTGGGACTAACAAAATAATTGAACGTAGAATTTATCTTTCTTCTAAAGACACCGATAAAGCGTATGATTTTGTTCGTTTGACTAGTTGTTTAAACTGGTTTGTCTGACATTCTGTAATTACACGAAGTCTGCATTGTGTCACTATTAAAAGATATTAATTTCCTTATCTATATGACAATGATTAATGAATGTAAAACGTCTCAAATGTATCTTTCTGTTTTTCTCTGAAATTACAATGGCAAGCATGAGCTTGATACTTTGATTGGCTGATATATTATTCCATACCCATTTATTTACTGTATCGGTACATAATGATTCATATTCTTATGAGCAAGTTTAAATAAACTATATGTCTTTTTCAAACAGTAACAACATACGAAGGTGAGAAAAAGAATTGAAAGTTGATTTATATTTATTTATATAACTAGATTGGAAGTTCATGTGTAGGAAATATTCTTTCAGCGTGTCAAAGATACAAGAATACATTACACGGGGGAGGAAGTGTTACACGAAGGATGGAGTTCTTCTGATAACTTGTTCGGGAGTTCTTGTGATAACTGTCACGGAGTTCGTCTGAAAACATCTGTATATACTACAAAAACATTTTTCAAATGTTCCGGAGTTCTTGTGATAACTCTGAATATGTCACAGAGTTCTTATGATAACTTTTGTTATTGCCAATGTGTTTCTTGCGCTAAATCACGGCACGTTATAGCGTTTGTTATTATTCAATAAGATTGTAAATCATTATGAAATGTAGTACGCTCATCCTTTGCGCAAAAATTAGGATATATAATGTTGGTTTTGAGTGAATTTTAGTTCAAGAGATGTTATTTCTTACCCATAGTATTTTTTTTGACGCAGATTTTGTAGACTGGATACTGGTTTCCTAGCACGTTCCGGCTCCTAGCAGTATTCTGGCCCTTTATCATTTTCATCCAGGCATACAGATTATTTTTTCTCAGTTAAGCATCTATGTTACTGCATCAGTCAAAGAAACAATTGTTTTCTATGTAACACAGCAGTTATAATTGTACAGCGATTAATATGTTTCAAAGTTTTGTCTCTTGTTTTAGTTACATAAGAGAACATGCGACACTTACAAGCAACACCTGGAGAATTCTAGTTTGAATGCCCATGCACAATCACTGAAATCGCATTCTAGGTAAATCACTACTTTTAAATAATATATTTGCAGACGACACGGAAAAGTTTGGGAAGTTATCTACATGTGTATTTAAAAACCCAGCTTAACATTGCTTATTGGTACTGAATTATATTCAAAATAAAAAAGGTTCGAAAAACTGCTCTAAAATTTTGAATAAATGTGGGCAAAGTTGTTACATCTCAGGCCTTTATTCCATCAAAAATGCGATTTGGTGCCGGGAACTGCTATGAAACCAGTAGGGCATTTATGTACGTGATAAAATGCGCTTTGAAATACTCAAATATGGTATTTTCATGCCTATTTCTCTGTCGATGTTTGATGAGTGTTTCCCCTATGTAATCTTAGTGGAGGAAACTCTGCTACTTTTGCTGTAATTGATAACAAAAATATATAGTCAAACTTAGTTCGCTTGAACCTGGAGGGACAGTTCAAATTTGTTCGAGAGATTGGTAGTTTATCATGTATCGTACTTTTTTAAGACATAGGTGGGGAAATTATCCTGGTTATATACTTATTTATTATGATATAAAATGATACAAATTACTTAGGCTTTAGGTAAGGGAAGCATGCCAATATATTGTCTGCTTAAGAAAGGTGGTTGCTTAAAACATTTGAAACTGAGAACAACGTGTACGTTTTGAGGCATTTTTGTTTTGTGGTTTAAGCCATTATATATACTGCTAAATATCAGTGACCGCTGGTTCAATTTTTACTGTAGATGATAGCCATTCAGCTATTTATCCTTTGCAGACACTTAAAACCAACTTTTCATCCACATTTTTGTGCAAAGGATGATCGCACTGCATTTCATAATGATTTACAATCTTATTGAATAATGATAAACGCTAAAACGTGCTGTGTTTTAGCGCAAGAAGCACACTGGCAATAACAAAAGTTATCATAAGAACTCTGTGACATCTTCAGAGTTATCACAGGAACTCCGGGACATTTGAAAAATCGGCTATAAATCTGTTAGCCGGTGCTTTATGATTGCAATTTTGCATTATAATTAGGTAATTATGTATGGTAAGGATGAAGACCAGAAATAAATAGGTCAAAACTTGTGAATTGGCAAGTTATTTCGAAATTTTACTGAAAACTACCAGATTTGAAGCAAGAGGCGATTAAAAATGGCCTGTGAATTAGGCTTTGACGCATAATACAAGATGTAAGACAAGCTTAATCATTAAAGTTTAATTTAGCACCTAAAACTCATTTTTGAACGATGAAAATAACCATTTTAACGAGTGTTTTTGTAGTATATACAGATGTTTTCCGAGTTATCACAAGAACTCCTGAACAAGTTATCATAAGAACTCCATCCTTCGTGTAACACTTCCTCCCCCGTGCATTTATGGTTAAATAATGGACCGCTGAACTTACTGTTTAGTCTAAATTTAAATGGATGACATGTGTCATTGCAAATTGTCAACCATTCAAATAAGTACTTTAAGGGAAAAATCCTTTTAGAGATTATTCGAATAACAAACGCTCACAGACTACAAATTACTATGTCAACATTCCATTACTTTGTTTCTTATTATAGTGATGAGAGTGTCTACATAGAGTAAAGTTAATATATATATATATCCTTTGAAACAGGGATAATAGCAAAATCGTGATTGAAAATTATTTAAAGAATCAACATTTCTTTGTATTTTACACAATTATAGCTTTGTGTTATGCAAACTAAAGAAATACTAGATCAATATAAATACAACGGATAATTAAATAAAATATATAATTAATATATTGAACAAGACAAGTGATTACGAAAAGACATTGAGTGTCATATTGCCAAAACAAAATACTAAATTTCATTTTAGGCTAACACATAACATATATCTCTTCCGTTACAATTTTCTTTGAATCTGGAAAATAGATAGTCTCTAAAAAAGATTACATTAATTTCTTGCAGATACATTTTTTCAAAACATTTTGTTTACAGTAGTTGCTGGACCTAACTGATCTTTAAGCGGGAAAGAATTAAACCAAGGAAAAACGACTTTTGTGATTTATATAAAGAACTTTAGGAGTGGCTATGGTGATTAATTATCTCATCTTAAAATTTGTTGATCACTGAATGTTTATGATATTTATATATTAAACATATATATTTTCCTATTGGGATGAAAGTATATTAATATTTATTTGAAATCACTGTAACTGAATGCTAGTCTTATACGTTAATATAAAGATTTGTTAAATGAACACAAGTTACAATTATTTCACGTCTCGCTATTTGTTGTTGAATACTGAATAGCTTCTAAAGGATACCAAACTTCAGGAGTACAATTTGAAAGATAAATTCTAGAAAAAAAATCATGTTTTATAATAAAAAGGAAAAAATTATGAATTTTTTTTCTTTTAAAGACGGATTTAAAGACTCTTCATGCTAATGACTTAATTAGATAGTTGAATTGGTCCTTGAAATTCTCGATGCTAAGCCTTAGTTAGTTTTGAATGTTAACATCTTTACTCTACAACAACAGGAAATTGTTAAAACAAAACTTACCTGTCTTAATGAATATTCCAGACCATTGATTGCTACAACCCATCTTTATTTGAGCTATTGTTCTCTGATAGGGACTTGTAAACATTTGATAACCATACACATAGAACAAAAAAGAACCACAGCAAACAAGCAAAACCAAACAAGAAACAAACAAAACAACAACAAAAAACAAACAAAAACAAACAAAACATAGCAAAACAAAAATCAACAACAATGTAGAATGTCCGTATCATCCAACTTTGGTATGGTGTAATGGCTATCATGATCTCTTTCTGTTTGTAAAGCAATTCAGAATATCTAATATAAAACTGCAGAATATATCATCTTCAATACAATTAAGATATGAAATGAGACATATCTGAAAAAGCTGAACAAACAAAAAATGCATAATCCTTGTTAAAAAACAAGTCTTGTAACATTTCCTTTTCATTGCATTTCATTTCGTGACAACATGCATACTTTTAACAGAGATCATTTAATTTACCGTAGTTAAATGCATTTACAGACAAGCACGGAAGTGATCGACAGCTTTGGCTAATTACATTGATAAACATCAGCGATATCACAATGTTTAATTTCAGGTGCCCGTTTGTGTCTGCAAGAATGCACAGAAGGGCACCACGGGTCTTCCTCTACCAGCAAAGCCGGAACGTCGCAATATGACCTATGCTGTGTCGGCAACGTGAAACCCAAACAAACAAACAAACAAGCAAGTAAGCAAGCAAACAAACACAATAATCACAAAAGGTAAGTGCCGTTATTTTTATACAACAGAATAAGATTCTATTTATTGAATAGGTGCATTTTGTTTCAGAAATAAGCTATCTAACTTAAAAAGTTATTATTTATATGTCATATGTAAAATCACAAAATACATTTTTCATGACATTTTTAGAATTAAAGATACTTTAAAAACATGTACATATGCTTTAATACTCACGCATGTAACAAATTGTCTATGCAAGTTAATTTTCATATTCATACTCTAATGATGGACAAAATATTGGTACCGCCTGTTTTCACTTACATGTAAGGATTGAACTTAAAGCTATGAAAACTTACGAATGCATTCTCTCTATAACAAACAATGTAACTATGTAATAGTTTTTATATCGAAATTCAAAAACATTTTTAAATGGAATTAAAGAAATACAAACAGGCTTAACAAAAACTTAAAATATTCAAAATGGTAATAATGAAACTTCGGATGTTTTTTTGAAAAGAAGTATTAGTTTGATTTAAATTATTTAATAAGGTATGTCTGTTTATTTAGAGCAGATCAAGATATTGTGCTGTTCTGACTTCACCAGATTCACAATTTTAAGTTTCATTGATATTATTTTTGCGATGCTTTGGCAAAATATTGCTAGAATGAATGGTTCAGATGCTGTTTTAAAGAACCATATTTCTGCATCAAAGGCCTGGAATTCATCATAAAGCACAACATGCAGGAGTATTGTATTTTTGTCTGGACTATTTCTCAGCAATAGTGATTGAAAATTCAGCAAACTCCGTAGGAGGCAACATTTATATAATAAAAAGAAGTTATGTTTTAGCTGTCAATTGATGTGCTTGTCGTTTCGTTTGTTAACTTTTGTCTGATCAAAAATATCAAACATTTAATATTATTTTGGTGAGAACGTCCACAATGTTAGTTTGAAACAAACGCACTTTGCAAACAGAAACATTGACATGTATATTTCAAGTTCTTATTCTGATATTTTTTTATAAAGCAACTAATGAATGTATTTTTTGTATTTTTCAAATTAAGTTGTTCATCACAATGTTACATCCCTTTAATGCTTTTTTATTCTGTTTAACTTTGTTCGAGGTTGTATGAATTTTGACATCAATTTGAATTTGATAAAGTAAAATATATATGTCATTTAGAATTTATCATTGATTATGTCTTTCTTATTTTCCTCACGGTTATAGTCTAAAATTAATAAATAATTTTGCCTCCCCACTAGACACTTTTCTGAATTGATTAATTACAATTTGTTACTAGCTTTTTGTCTATTCATCTTTATCATTTAAACATTTTACTACTCCCATCTGCTCATTTGATGAGCATATATTGCTTCCAACGGTATCTTCTGCTCTTATCATTATAACGGGATGTAAAATGTTTTGTGTCCAACTATAATCTGAAACAAGAAGCTGATATGTAATAGCGCCAGCATTATGTAATATTAATTTATCAAATATCAAATCGTCATTTTCATCATGGTTACTCTGTATTCAGTAATATCGCAGAAAAATCATTAAAATAATTTTGGCTCCGTTAATAAGCATGAAAAAATATGATTCAATTTCACCTTTGCTAACAAAGACAGACATCTATAATTCACCAAGACTTGTCTATCAATTCTTTTAGGGAATTTTTATGTTAATTAAAATATAAATATAATAAAGGCTTTTTCTTCTCTTAATTCTTTAGCATTAAACATGTTAAAGAACCATTAAGATATCGCGTATACTTACATCGCTATTTCTATATAAGAAAGGCTCTACTTACACTTATCAAAAGTATCACTGTATATGTGAACAGATTAATGATTGTAGTAAAAAGAATAAAAATAAATAATAACCCCATTCCAAACAACAACATAAAATTTATGAAAATATAAAAAATGAACTTGACTTGCAGGAATGTATTTCCAATATGTTTGTACAATATTTATTTAGTAAAATCAACCTTTTCGAATTCGTTAAATACAGAAATGCTTATTTCTGCCAGACCGTCTGTAATACACAATGAGCTTAAGAAGCAGAATATGATGAAGTACAGATGTACTTAACTCATTTTCTATCGATGTCATATTCATATTTGTATTTCAACACTTAACACAAACAAAATAGATAAAACATGCCTGGAAAATACTGATAATTATCAACCAATGTTATTCAATGATGAGTTAATTCTCGTGTTACACAAACAAATATTAAGATATAGTTGATGTGAATTGACTTTATCTGATATTTCAATTAACCCCAGTAGTTAATAACATTTATCGTCAGTGATAATTATTCCATGTTAAACAATTAGAAAAAGTTACTATAATCATACTTGACTACCTTGATTGACATTCCAGAAAAGCTATAGGTAATACCACACAATCGCAAAAAATATTTATACCTTCAAGAAACAGTTAAATAAAGTTACGCAACAATAGATGTTTATTATTGATTTTATTTACAATATAGTATCTTATTAAATATGTGTCACACTGGTGCGTATTAAAATTTAATCAAAACTTTGAAACACAGTTCGTTGTCGAATACGAGTATGCTCATTTGACTACCGGCACATATATTACCGATACCATATAAACAACGGAGATTAAAGATAAAAACTGTATGAGGGATATTATTATGACAGGATCTTGAAATATAATGAGAAATTTTTTTCACAATTTAAGTACTAAATTATGCATGATTTTGTTTTACAAAAGAGTTTTCCCATTTTTATTTTTAATTTTAAATTTGCTACAGAAGATATCAGTGGAGAAAACAACATATTCTTACTTATCTTCATAAATATTTTGAAAATACAAAAATGTATGATTAAAAGTAAAATATTGTTGAGAAAACAAAGAAAGTTATTTACATATTGCAAACGGTACTTACAATCTACGTAAATTTATCAAAAGACCTGCAAACATAGCCCCTACCGCTTCATTCACACATTAGTAATATGGTGTAAAAATACTGCAAAACCAGTCATTAAAAAATTTCACATGACATGTGAGTTATTACTTGAATCTTGAATTTATTTACTTTTCTTAAAATCTTAGTACATTTTGGCACGTTCACGTTTGGTCTTCATAGTTTCAATCATCTGAAACACATACTGTTTTAACGATGTAAATCTAAAGTGCAGATATTGGCACAACGGTTCCTTTTATTAATAACATGAACTCTGGGAAAGTATGATAATTATGATGTATTGCAAAACACGCAGCATTAGAAAGGTATCAAACTTATTTTCTTTTATTTTAAAAGTAAAAATATATTCTTTACAAGAGAAAATATATAAGAGGTTGTTGGGATATTCTTTATAATATTATGAAATAAAATGTTTACACGATGCATTTTATTGAACACAGGTCTATAAGAAACGGCATCAGTTCTCAATGAATGAATTTAACCTCTAAATGAGTTACAAAATACATCAACAGCGTTCATCAAAATGTTTATTTAATTTTACTAGTGGATCTGTTTATGCTCAAGATATATTCCAATTCGGATATTGTTTGTTTAGAAACGGTAACAAAACAAAGCACACACATGTTAGATCAAACAAAACTAGTTGATATGTTTTCTAGCTTTTCACTTACCTGAGATATAGAAGCGTCTTATAAAGAATAACAAAGTTTCTGTCTACGGTAAAAATGTTTAAAGAATGACCTTGTAAATAAGAAATTTGAAAACAAATAACCGATTCCTCACAATAAATAAATAATAAAGAAAGAAACAAAGAAAGAATGAAAGACAAAAGAAAGAAGGAAAGAAAGAAAGAAAAAAAATATATAAGCTTTGATTCACATTTAACTTGCTCAGATGGTACAATATCCTCGAATAATTTACTTTTCTTACTTTAATGTTGCCAAAGATAATACCTACATGTAACTAGTGTCTCATATAAAAATGATTTATAAGTTAAAGCGCGGAGAAAACGAATCATGTGATCTGTTTAGTATGCTTTTTATCATTTTTCCATATTGAATAAATATTTTGCGTTGTTTTTTAAGAAACAAAAAACTTGTCTAGAGCCGCTCGAGTTCTCGTTACGTACAATATAAGTTGCGAATCACAGCAAAGGTTCAAATCGGTAAGAAAAAGCCTTCGATGTTTTGAGTCTTTTGTAAGAACGACTTAAGTATTCAATTCACTGCATTTTTATTGCATATTATAGACCTTTTGAATTATTATTTCCAATCAATTGGTGCAAGGAATCATGAACGCAGAAATCGGTCAATCTATGATTTAGGCTTGCTTGTAAAATGGATTAGAACATTTTCTTCAAATTATTGACTTGTAATATTGCGCCTTAAAAATGGCATTTGTATTATTCATGGAGGTGAGTTCGTGGGGCAACGGATTTTGGCCTATGTTTGATTAGGTTGAAACTAGAGATATAGACAAAGACTCAAAATATTTTGTAAAACCTGACTTATAGTGACTAATGGTCAAGTGGACACATTTCTGACAGATGGAAAATGTATAAGCAATCAAAATTAAATGGTCTTTCTTCTTTAGATTAAGATAATAACTAATTGACTTGACAGTGCTGTGCCTATTTATTGCCATAATTTCTGTTTATGCAATATTGGAATTTCTCGAATTTTATTGTGATTCATCATGATTCAATTGAACATATTTAGCCAGAAAACTTCCAAGTTCTATTCTACTTATCTCAATTGGGTCCCTGTCCTGAACTCATATGAATCACTTCCTTTACATCACATAGATATTGCCTTGTTTCTTTGACGTTAATTAAACTCTAAATAACTTGACCTGTTGATGTTTGATATCTCCCACTCTGAAAATTATGAATAATAGAATATGTTAATACTTACTGTTTATATTACTTGAATTATAAATATTTTCTTGAAATTCAAGTAACTAGATCAATTTTAGCAATTTAAGAAACAATATGAATTTTACAAATAAACAATGGTTTAACGTAACATCAACACAGGTCAAATGACAACTTTTCAGCTTAAATGGTAGAGGCAGAATTCTGGTGCCTCTCCGTACATAATTTCGGGCGCGAACGGGCACCTCAGTTGAACTAAAGATATTCCATAAGCTAGCTGGATAGCTTTCTCATATGTTAAAATAAAACAGCTTTTTTGTAAAATGCAATACTTTGATAATCAAGTTTTAATTCAACTACACTTATTGCTGAGGAGTACACTAAAGTCGTCATTAAAGTTTGTATTTCAATACTAATAGAAACTCCACACAATAAAGACGAGTATGTAAATATTTGATTTAAGCTAGGTGTCTCATTTTTGCGCAAGCAACAGCATTACAGAGTACTGAAGAAGGATATGTAAGAAGATTAAACAGTGTATCTCAGCACGAATCGTTAGAAATCCTTACGGAAAGTATTTTTATAATGGAAAGTATTCACTAAGACAATAGTATTTCCTTTAAAAACTGTCAAAACGGTCGATTCATATGAAATTTGCAGAAAAGCCGACTTAATGAAGTAATTGCTATCACATCAGCCTAAACTCTAGCGTAAGACAGTCATTGTGTCATCAACAAAAAATGTTTATTTCTTTCGAACTAAGAGCCCTATCTTTGAATCGTCTGAAAAACATACTAATGTTAATGACTAGACGAGAAACGATTAGTCCATTTCGCACCTTTTTTTGAAAAACGTCATGGTTTTAGTAATTATGTTTAGGATGAATATTTAATTATTTTTCGTTTGAAATATTTAGCAAACATTTAGTAAGTTTATGTTGAAAGGATGTCATGTTAACTTTTGGAATATCTCAAGATCTACCCAGGTGGAAAATTGTACCTAACAAAATATTTTAACGACTTAATATTTGATTTGCGATATATATTAAAGTACGTTTTTGTAAATTCCCGTGTTTTAAAATGAATTTAGTACATAAAAGCTCAGTCTAAAAAAAAGAAGATACAATGCCCATTTCAGGTATGCAAAATTATATAATATACCCATGTATACAAATTCATATTCGATATAAAAAATAATATTACAATGTTGTATGTGATAAAAAAAAACAAAAAAAAACAACAACAACAACAACAACAACAACAACAACAAGAAATACATTTTCTTTAAAATGCTAATTCTATTTTGTATTATTTACTTTCTAATGCAAGAGAAATGCTATTTTTGTATTATTATTCATATTGGAATTAGTTTTAAGAGGTAAAACGTCATAAAACGTTCAGGTAAATCTAAATAGATTGAATGATTTAATTCAATGAAAAATATATTGTTGTACATAAACTTAATACGCTACAGGTCGATTATTATATGGGAAACACAGAAACCAATTTATAATTAATTGAAACGTTCGAATGTTTTTGTTTTACTGAATATGTTTATTTTGAATAAAAATGTTCAAATTTTGTTTTGGAAGCTTTATTGAATTTTCTTAGTAAACGTTAAGTGTGTCCTTTCTTAAACAGCTGTCAGTTCTTTTTTTATGACGATATGTATTTACTTTTTAGCTCACCAGACCACGAAATTGTCAAGGTGAGGTATAGTGATGGGGCTATGTCCGGCGTTCGTCGTCATGCGTCTTGCGTCGTTCGTCGTAAACAATTGGGTATGATTGGATCATCATTAAACTTTGTCAGATTGTTTGTCTCAATGAAATACAGATCGAGTTTGAAGATGGGTCATCTCTGGTCAAAAACTAGGTCACAGTAGCTATAAATAGAAAAAACTTGTTAACACGCTAGTGGCTGCAGTTTCGATCCAAATATACTGGAGATTTGTCAGGAAGGTTGTTTTGATGATGTCTAGGTCAAGTTCGAAGATAAGAGTCATCTCCGGTCAATAACAAGGTCGCAGGAGCTAAATATAGAAAAAGATTGTTAACACTCTAGTAACTGAAGTTTTGATCAAAATTACCTGGAAATCGGTCAGAAAGGTTGTTTTGGTGATGTCTATGTGAAGTTAGAATATAGGTCATCTCCGATCAAAAACTAGGTCACAGGAGCTAAAAATAGAAAAAGCTTGTAAACAATCTAGTGGCTGCAGTTTTGATCCAAATTTCCTGGAAATTTGTCAGGAAGATTGTTTTGATGATTTCTAGGTCAAGTTCGAAGATGTGTTGTCTCCAGTCATAAACTAGATCACACTGCCCAAATATAGAAAAACCTTTTTAACACACTAGAGGTCACATTTTTGACTCAATTTTCATCAAACTTGGCCAAGATGCTTGTCTAAGACATTGCTTGGATGTGGTTGATGGGTCAGGAGAGCGATCTAGGGCCATCATGGCCCTCTTGTTTTACTGAATATGCCTAATGTGAAAGAATGCACTAACTATGTTTAGGGAGCTGCATTCTTCGAATCAACTATTTTACTTGTCTCCTTATCTACCAGAATTTATCATCGAATAACGTTTTATGTTATACAAGCAATCGCCTGGTCCTTAAATTGATTCAATTTCCAGAAAGGCTTCTCTAAATAAGAGGAATAAAACGGATTTAACATATTTATGTTTGCTTTATTGTCTGTCTGATTGGCAATTATATCGAAAATTCATGCCGATATATACAAGACATTCAATAGCTCGTAATATTACATTATGCAACAATGTGAACAAACACCTGTCTTTATAGTCATAATGACGGTGATTCTTTTTAAACAGATTGATGCACACTAGTATCCAGAATATTAGTACTAAATATGTTTTTTCAAAAAATAACATAACAGTGAATGATAAGGTATGGAAATATATTTTACATCAGTTCTATCTTATAGCAATTTTTATTTTTCATATCTTAAAACGGTCTTTAAAGGTATTTAACTTTATGTTTTAAACATATCAGGGATCTTAATTAATATTATTTGAATATAAAAAATATAACGATTAATCCTTTGGAAACGTTTGAAACTCCAATACAATGTAACTCAACCTTCTTCAGTTTTAATTTACATCTGACCATATATAAATTACAAACCAAAGCAGGGTTATGACAATTAGATTATGTGCAGCAATTTGCAGCTATGAATACTACTGACATATTTTTACTGATAAATTTATTCAAAATTAAATGATTAAATGTAAATTTACATTTCAAATTTTAAGACGAATGAAATACATAACGTTGGAAGTAGAGAAAAACACACATACTTTTTACTTTCTGTTGGATATACATTTTTGTTTGTTGAAAAGGACGGTTCATTTATTTTAGCTGTATCGACATCTTTCATCTAACCTATTCAATGAATTCATAACAGATTATAATACATGGCTGTTTGTTACTTTATTCCAAGAAAATACGTTCTCACAACACCAACTATATAATCAGGAAACATTGAAACTCTTGTTACTGAAAACAATTTCTTATCACGCCCGACAAATTTCCATGTTTCTATAACGTTTTCAGACAAACTTTCTCTTCAAGGGTAACAAACAAGGACGCTTTTATCAGCAGAAAATGATAAATTACGCCATGTTATTCAAGATATTACTTACATACATTACAAAGTCACAACCTTTCTAATAAAACGAACGAACTAAAATGATATTTCTATACTAGCAAATTCTACAATTTGTTTTGAAAGTAAATTTTAATAAACATCGTCATTTATGTTTAAACATGTTATTGTATAAAGTTCTTCAATTCACAATTAACACCACCCTTCTCTTGAGTCCCGAATAAGGCATTTCAAAAAGTCATTTTAGAAATTATACGTTACTTATCATATATTAAAACTGTAGACTATTGGTGCTTTTGTTTCTTTTTTTTCCAGACTTTAAACAACAGCACTAAACCTGTCAATATGAGGACTATGAGTGAATTATATCTTTATAGCATTATTTTAGTATTTTTAGATATCTATAGTTGTTTGCTTCTTTGTCTATTTTAGAGACAAAAAACTAGAAACTATATTTACTAATGTTTAATCAACAAGCGAAGTGTTCGTTTGCTTTGATTAGTAACATTTCCTTCTGTTCCAATTATACAATATAAACAAACAAATCATACTGTTTAATCTTATATGTTAGTTGTAATGTTTTAGAACTAGCTTGTTCAATTGAATTGCATGTGACAATGCTTCAAAAGAGTTATAGAAATGGTTAAAAAATGTTACACTGATCAAATGAGCGAACTCTTTTGAAGAAGAATATAAAAACATATTGCAATGGTAAAAAATATTGATTTTACAAAATGTTTCAAATTTGAAAGCTATCTTTTTTTGACAAGGTTTAAAATACCCTACAACAAGGTTATTTAAAATTCTTTAATATTTTGTTAACCTGACTTTTACTGAATTTTTCCGACACTTAAACAAAAGAAAGAAAGGTATCAACCTGTATTTAAACATTTAAGCGGTAATTAAAACTTTACAAGGTCAACTTAGCACAGAAACTACCTTAAAATGTAAAAAGATGCATTTGCATTCTCTTTGCTAATGCCAGAAGTAATAAGTTCTGTTAGTATTGCTTTGCTTAATAATTGCAATCTGCAAAGAGACAAGCATATAGAAAACAAATAACAAAATAACTTGACTGGTGTTAAAGGGTGTTAAAAGGAGTAATATTGGTCAATATGCTTCATATAACGAATCTATAAATCATTAAAATAAAGAGAAAACAATTATTATGGATGTATATAATTATGGACCACATTTTTCCACACTTTTTACGATTATTATCAGTTTTCATTTGGATAAAGTGTATATCTATGTTCATTTCATATAACCTTTAGATCCGTATAGTATAATAAAACCTAAATGAATTCTTTCATATGGATTTTTAGTATTTTGTATTTTAATTTAGCTCGTAAAGATCTATAATAATGCAAACAATTTATTAAAATTTGGTTGGCGTGTTTCATCATCTTTTTATCATCAAAGAGTAGGGAGACACGGTTCTATTACACTTGATTACTAAACAATAAATCTGCATACTGTTTGCAAACCAGAAACGTTTTTCAATTCAAGTTCATTAAGTTTAACGTCGTTATATATTTTGATTATGCCGATATCCTTATACTCCAAATATTTCCCTGCCCCAAAACAAAGATACCAACATCGTAATACAATAAGGAATGCAACATGTTTTTTAACTTGATTAACGTCCCAATGACAATGATAAGAGATTACAGTCTATTGAATGCGAAAGTCACAATTCTTTGTTAGACGTGACATATGAAAATACAGCTGATAAAAAGCAAATGCAAGGGGGAGAGGGAGAGGAAGGGAGTTTCATTGCGATTAAACGAAAAACTGATTTGATACATACACAGTTATTGGAACATAGACAGTCAGAATCTTTCACAAGAATTATATGTATTACTTATACAACATTAATTACTTATTCAACATTCATACCCAAAATAAAGAGTCTTTCAAGACACCATTGAGAGTAAGAACTTTGAATTAATATAAAAATAGTGGATGTCTTTTTATAATATTCTGTCATTTCTTTCAACAACAGATGATAATAAAATAAACATTTCTGAGAAAATTATAATTATACCTTTATTCTCAGTTTAAAAGATTTATGGATTACAGCTGCATTTCAATTTCACTAATCACCTTTAAAAAACGAAATATCACCGACCTTTAGATAATAATAAATGTATCAAATAACGGAAATGTAATAATTCTATGAACCAAGGCTTTAATTATCTTTTAATCATCCCTCGAAGAAGATTAATTGATACTTAGTTTGAAAACAATGACATCAATAAATTTGATATCAACATATATTCCGTGATTTACAATATTTATTTCCATTTAAATGAATATAAATATCTGCCTTGCATATTAACGATAATTAAATGTTTCAAGTGAAATGTTTTCAATTAGTTTGCACCAGATCTTTTTAGATATTATAATCATAAATACATGCAAGTAAATGCAATCGAGTGCATTGTTTCACTAACTATCTCATTGATTGTAATCTGAAGAATACATATTGTCTTAAAATATAAATTTTTACTCCATTTTTATCTCTTCTTAATAATTTGCAATTAAATTTCGTTTCCTTAACATTGAACGATTTGTTTTTATTTTTTGCAGATGCGACTTTCAGGACTTTTACAATGCTTAATTTAGATAGTGTCATAAGCAGATAAACGATAACGCGTAAATGGATTTGTAATGTATTCTATCAAATTAACTTTTTACTTTATTATAAAAAACAGCATAACTTATTGTAAGATTAAGGACCAGATAATAAATCTTAAATATATCAAAATAATGTATTTCAGAATGAAGTTGTTTGAAGGTCTCTGGTAGCAGTAAAGATATTCGAATTCTTATAACGGACTATTGTGAGTCTTTCTATCCATAAAGAAAGATGGAATGACTGTTTTGTATTGGTATTTTCAACTTATTTGCAATTTAAAAATCCCTTTTAAATATTTTTGTTTAAAGTCAATTATTTAATATTCTTTAGAGTTAACAATACAAAAATAAATAGCAGATGAGTGTAACCCTACGATATACATTGCCCGGAAAATATATTACACATACACATGTACCATTTCAAGTATTATTAAAATACTGAACGTTGTAAAATGCTTTATCGAAACATTTATTTTCATCAAATGTCTTGGATTAATGCCTACACATTGTTTTAGAACATTTTTATTTTTGAAGACAGTAAATTGAAAAAATCGTTGAGCAGTATTCAGTAAACTAAAATCTAAGAATGTAATGAAAGTATATGTTTTGCGCATAACAAATGCATTGACGTTTATTTTTATAAATCTCTTAGAAGCAGCACCATTATTATGATTAAGTTAGCAATAATTATTAAGAATGATTTTCATCCTTTACAGAGAAACTAAATTATTATTGTGACAAATTACTATCATTAATCATTAACATAATTATGAAATTCCAGTAAATTCCAACTGAAGTTAAAAACAAAAATAAACACATCTTTTGTTAAATAAAAGACAAAAATATTCACATATCTACACAAGTTACATGCAAATGCATGTGTTAACTGTAATATATTTTGTGTGGTATTTATTGTTTGCTTGAAGCTAAATAAAACGTGGTTCATGCTGAAAATTTGTCATGCACTCTATGTCAAAAAGTTTCTTTTTAATTGAACAATATTAATACAATCGGAACAATATTAATACAATCGTAAATGTATCCCATCTAAACCTTACTAATTAACACTAATGCAGGTCTATTGGTGTTCTCGTTTACGTTGATAGGGTTAAATAAACATGGTTTAATGATATGTCACTGTTCTGTTCAGTCTTGTTTTTCCTTTTCATCATTATTGCAAAGTAGTATCTCCAAGACATAATGATATTGCTTATTTCCATTCAGTTAAAAGACATATTATTAATGGTCTTAAGCAATAATGACGGCGGCAATATACGTTGGAATCTTTGGCTGTTTACTTAATTGCTTCATTGTTGTCAGGCGAACGATGCAGATGTAATTAGTAGATAATAAGTCTCGTGGCATTCTCTTTCTGATCGGGTATTTAAATACCGAAACTCTGACAATAAGCACTTTGTCTTGTTTCGTTTGGTCATTAGCAAGTTTGTTAATTTTGTTAATTCTTAAGACGCATAATAACAAACTCAACATAGAGCATTTCAAACCACGATTTTACCCTTTTGTAGAAAATGATTTATATGTTATTTAGGTATGTTTCTGCGACATAACTTGATTTATTTTTGCTTATTTATTGCGCAGTTATAACATTGCCATTATGATTTTGCTATAATATACTGTTACACAGTAATTAAAATCAACAATCCTTACGATCTAATTTATAGATTAAATCTTGTTTCACCCACCTTTTCATTGTCACCATTTTATATACATAGTCAATTCAACGTCACATTATCAGTAACTGTTGTTGTATTATACACAATCTTCTATATAATTACGTGTTTCTATTCTTTATGAGAAGTTTTAATATCAATTTAAAATACTTTCAATAAGAGGATTTAAAAATCAACGTACACACATGTTTTTGTGTCCCATTCGGCTAAATGGTAACGAAAGTAAATACGAAAATATAAACACACAATGTTAAATAGTAGGATTAAATGTGGTAACGAAAGTTAAAAAAATACTCTGCAAACATACACTATTAGATAATAGAAGATTAAAAGATATTTGTTTATCTAATATCACTTAAAATAATTCACAGGCTAGTTCCCATTCATGTGCAAAGAAATTGTAAAACGGAAATCTCGTATCCAGAAATACTATCTAATAATCAAATTTCATCACATTACTAGATAAAGCAAGAATTCTTAATAGATTTTTAGAAATACCACATTCTTGAATGTTAATACACGAGGAGGTAATAAGAATAATAATAAAATAAACTGAAAAATTAACATCACAAACAAAATATTAAAACAATGTTTGACTAAGTTAAAGAAAAACCATTTTTCAGATAAAAAGCAAGTAATAAAACAATAGCTGTACTGCACTGCACTTTACTGCAAGAAAGTAACGCGAAAAATGATCAGTATAAGTATATGAGGTATCATTCAGAATTCAGAAAAAATACAACAAATCATACAACTGATCTATCAAAACTAAGTTACAATTAAACTTGAAGATTAATTTTCATATTTACGCTTTCAGATTGATGAAGATCAACTCGATCCAACCGAGCCTGCAACATTTTCAGTTTTTTTCGTTTTGGACGTTTTAAAGGGGTTCCGTATTTCTATATATTATTTTGCCACATAAGTGTTATTTGTGCCGTGTGGAGACCATAAAAAGTCGCCCCCTAATCAAAGATGTAATATTTTTTATCAATAAAACACGACATTATTGTTCTGTGCGTGTTTATGGTGAAAATAGTTCCATGTATCTGATCTTTTTCTAGATGGATGGTTCCAATACTCATTACTGAATATTGTTGAATCACTCATTGGATATGTTGGCTTCTTTAAAACTTTGACTTTTTGCGTCTTTTCTGTGAATACACAGTGATATGCTATCTTCGAAGCCTGATCCCCTTTCGAAATTCTATTTTGTTAGTTCAGCCCATTGTTTACACGTTTAGGGCACACGCTTTCTTTTACTTGGGGACTATACGTTGTTTTTCATGAAATGACAGGAAAGTGGTTCACTGTAGGTATCATGATAATTGTCGCTTGAAAACATCTGCGGATATTTTAAATTAAACAAAATCACCCATTTCATGTTTAAATGATGAATTCTGCATAAGCCAGACTGTGCAAGAGGGCGTGGACGGTAACTTGCACTTTTCAGTACCGTCTATGAACAGACTTAGTCAAACCAAACCTTCAACATTTTCAGTTATGTCGTTTTGGACGTTCTATAGGGATTCCGTGTGTCTCTATTTTTACATCCGTACGAAATTTAATATTCAGATAAAATTCTGTCTAAAGACGCCAGATAAGCAATGTAATGCATTGCCTCGATACCTAATTTGCTTAATAAGCCAGAATTGACTTGCCGGTTTATATAATTATAAAGATTCTGATTTTTCAGGTTTCAGGGTCAACTCCAATATTGTTTAAAGTAAGAACAGGCTGACTGCTTTAAAAGCAGAAAAAAGGACCATTAAGCTTGAATCAACCCAACATGTTTCAACATTTGCCATGAAACAATGATTAGCTTCTGAGCCAGCAACGGCCAATGCATATTCTTCAGATAAATCTACGCCTACTGAAATTGTTATTAATGTTTCGGAACCATATTTAGCTGAATTAAGACACTGCCTTTTTGCCTACTTGAAATATAGTGTCTACAAATTTCCAATGTTTTTGAGGCAACTTATTTACAAAAAGATGCCACAGGTGCATTATGATTAAACAAGAATTATATATTATTTTGGAAAAATGAAATCTTATAAGGCTACTCTTTGTGTTTTTCCTTGCATTACATTTATGTCCATGCCTTTATTACACGATGATAAATCGAAGTTTGTAATCTGGTTTTGCTATTAAAATAAACTCGATCCAACCGAGCCTGTAACATTTTCAGTTTTTTCGTTTTGGACGTTCTAAAATGGTTCCATATTTCTATATATTATTTTGCCACATCAGTGTTATTTGTGCCGTGTGGGGACCATAAAAAGTCGCCCCCTTATCAAAGATGTAATATGTTTGATCATTGAAACGCGGCATTTTTGTTCTGTGAGTGTTTATAGTGAAAATAGTTCCACGTATCTGATCTGTTTTTCTAGATGGATGGTTCCAATATTCATTACTGAATATTGTTAAATCACCCATAGGATATGTTGACTTCTTTTAAACTTTGACTTTTTGCGTCTTATCTGTGAATACACAGTGTTATGCAATCTTCGAAGCCTAAATCGAAGTTTGTAATCTGGTTTTGCTATTAAAATTCATTAAGTTTATTGCACTGAACTAATATAACTTGTACTTTGCACTACACAGGTTGTTTATTAATTACAAGCGGAATATTTCATAAAGTTTAATAGATAGAAAAAATAAAAAACCTACTGTTATATGACAATTTATTTTCTTTATATGTCAATTTATTTCTGTCTGATTTAAAATAAAAAATAACAAAACAAAAAATAAACAACAACAAAAACAAAAACAAAAAAAACCCAAAAAACCATCAACAATAAAAAAAGACATTTTATCGACAACATGGTCACCATCCAGACCTTTACTTTTAGATCCGTTTCTTTATGACCTGAGTGATTAATGAAAATTTGTGTGTATACATAAGATAAGATCTCCTCACATACCTATGGTAGGTGAATTACGTAAAACAAAAACGTTAGCTAAATGTATTGTGGCAAATGGGAACAATAAAAAAGAATTGTATTTCACTTTAAATTTTACACAAGTATTGTAAAACACCTCGACATTCCCATAGCGGCTACTGAGCCATTACATGAGGAAAATATGACATTCTGCATGCCCATAGTCTCATAAAGTCAATAAAGTATTACCCGCGAACTTGACTAGCTATTTATCTGTTTTCGATAAATCGTGTCATCTTTCATCAATGTCATCTTAGGTCAAATCCAAAAAACGGGAATCACGAAAAGACCAAGAAGGAGCTTAAAATTATAAGAAGGTAATATTTTGATGTCAATGTATTGTGGCACTATACTTTCGATATAGCAAAAAAGACAAATAATCTTATGGCCCTTAATGACTGTAACAGTATTTTTCAAAATTTTCTTTCTAAATTTAATGCATTTTCAATATAAGTTGACTGCAGGCAATATATGTTGTAAATAGAGGGACACTCCTGAAACAATCTGATATAATTCATCCTGTATTAATGAAATAAGATTTTCATATGTCACTTTTAAGATAATGGTTGCCGTTAGTGATAATTTAATGACAGTTCCATTCATAAAATAGGACCAAATCATCATTAAAATATGCTTTTCACTTGCTGTTACAACAATGAATATTGAAAGAAACATCTTTTATACAATAACATGGTACAAAACAAAAGAGTATATTATTATTTAAGTTCGTGTCTGTAATAATTAACGATGTAATTATTTGCGGCGTAAAATGATACTAGTATGTTTTAATGAATAATATGAGACTTGCTCATGTTAATGTAGCTGGTTGTTCTGAAAGTTAAAATGTAATGTAATTTATAAAAAATGTATAAAATCGAGTTATATTGAATAAAGTATTCAATGTATTGACATAAAAAGTGAACACGTATTTGAGTATTCATTAAGAAAGTGCAAAAATAGCCAACTTATAACAGAGAACGTAATTAAAATTGATAAATCAGTATAAAATTATTATCAAGCGTTCAGATATAGAAAGTTTGTTGCGATTGAGACTACCTTTATATGAGACAATTGTTTTTAAAATGGCTAATATGATGTATCATTTTTAACAAAAGTAATCTGTATGATGATAATGAGCTATTGGTATGAATATTCGTAATTTTGGAGATGATTCCTTACTTGATTTTCTTTCGTGAATACTTAATTTTTAGTTAGTTAATGCTTTCGGTATATCAAGTAAAACAAAAACGAGATGTGAGTTGGAATATTACAACTTTAGACCTGTAAAAGATGTCATTAAGTAATCTAAGCCATCTTTATTCTATTTAATTTGTGTCTTTACATTTGACATTGTATTTCTTTCATTGAATTGGCTCTTCCAAAAGGGAAAACTCAACTATAAATTGTTCATGTCTACAAACGGGGGAGCCAGCCACTGTTTTGGTTATCATAAGCGTATAATCTAATATATTGAATTGAGGCTAGCAATTTGATTAAAAGGAATAATTTGTTAAAAAAGTATACATGTCCTTATTGTGATTTTGTTTGATGTCCATCGGTTTTACACACACAAAGGCATAATTATGTGATACATTTGGCCAGGATGGTTCATACATAATATTGTATTCTGTATTATCGGCAGGCAATTTCATAAGTATCCGATGAATCCTTAAAAACTGTTGGCGTTCGAAGACGAAGAGACCGTTGACAAATCAATCACAGTGACATGTTTCAGTATTTTAGAATATCTTTATCGGCATGAATGTACAGTATTTTAATATTGAATGTCATTCATTTGAAATAAACAGATAAAACTGATATGAATGTATTTGAAAAGATGTTAATTTTATTTCATTCTTAATTTGAATTCTAATACAGCAGGACACGACACTAATCATTAATAATTTTACAGTTGGAAAGGATTACTGCTTGACAAAATATACCAACATTCATATATACATTTAGTTTATTTCTTAAATAAATATGTATGATATGATAAAACATTTTATGGTTGTAATTGTACGAGATCTACTGCACGTATGAAGGCCTCTGCACTGATGTTTTGTGATATTGATTAAATTTATTATACAGCAATGTTTCAGCTTGTAAGCCGATTAGGGGATCAATTTTAATGTATTTTCCATATCAATTTGTATATAAGATAGCATATTAAAACACAAGAAATAAAAGCGATCATATATACGTATAACTTTCTTTCCAGACATACAAAATATCGTACGGAAAAGTTGTGAGGTCCTTTACTTCAATCAATATATCACTGTATACATAATAATATGTAAAAGGTTGTGGGTGCAAACGTAATTTAATACAAATATAGATAGCATGCACAATAAATTCACAAATGAAACTTACAGTAAAAGACTACAAATTATTGTTTCAGTAAACAATATTATCTTAAAATGATCAAGAATGATCAATTCCCTTTTCCCTGAAGTTGAATGATTAAACTTTCCGATTTATATAAAACTTGATAAAAGAGATTTGAAAATACCACTTGCACATTATAATATAGTTAAAAGGGTTGATTAATTATCATTTCATAGGTAACAAAAAATTCTATTTTGTTAATGAGGGCAGAATAAAGTTTTGCAGTTTTATCTTTATTTTTAAACGTGTTGTCTGGAATATTAATCATAATAGTTCAATACTATTCGAGCAGCTCTTGCTAATTATTGTACACGGAGTGAATGGTTAATTCTCATTTAAGCATAACCATCTTGACTAAATTGAAATATCAGGCAAGGTCGCCTCAGCTAAAACGTCTCAAAATTATGCTTGTGAAACAAAAAAGCGAGATGCTTATTGTTGACTGGTAAAATTTCAGGTTGTTCTTTTATTTTTGATCTATTTTATATACATGTAGTAATCACATACTAGGAGTGTCGGTGCCTTTAAGCAAAGATAGTTTTGTCGTGGTGAATTGTATATTTACTTAAAAATAACTTGATCATAAATTGAATTAAAAATAAATAAATAAATAAAATCGTTATTATTTCGTTATTATTTCTTAAATCAAACGAAAGGTGTAGGTTTTATATAGAAATTGAAAAAGGACTGGAAGTAAAAACCTTTATGTGAAAACAGATGACCGGTCTTGCATTATCGAATGAGAAGATTTCAAAAGCTTTGTTTTTATTCTCCTATTTTATACGTTGAACTTAGGTTGAGTATATTACTAAGTTATAGCTTGAAATTGTATACATTTATTTATCACATTCAAGGACGAAGAGGATTTATAAATGGTCCCCGCCTACCTCTCAGTGTAAGACACAAATGAAAACAATTAACATCAACATGTTATTGATTATGAAAGTATTATCTACTTCGGTATTTTATGTGGTCTTTTAGAGCAGGACACTGTAAAACCAATAAATGGAACGCTACTTCGTTGATTCTTCAATTAATGAAAGTTGAAATACATGTCAAATAGGCTTTAAAAAGAACAACAATAAAACTTAACAAATGCTCTACTTTCATATCAAGCAATTTAAAACATGTTGTATTGTTTAGTATCAATTACTGATTTATAAACTGATTTAGTTATAGATGAGTTCGTCATACGTTAAGCAATTAAGATCTTATACGAGCGGCAGCATCAAGTCCTTCGTTTCTGACCTTTTATGAATTACTGCGTAGAAGCATACACAATATAAAATATTTATCCACGAATCTGATGAATTTCGAAATGGTCATTTGTATACCTTTGAAAAATTGAACTAAGTTGTGATTGTACTGAACGCAGACACATCTTATTAATTAATTCCAGTCTAGAGACGGAATCAGTTTCCATACATCATCGGAGTCGTTTTATTGTTAACATACTTAATTAACTGCTAGTGAATGCCAATATATATAAGTATTGAAAAGATACTAACGTAATCCTTGAATAATGAAATCCTAATTGTAAAATGTGCTATTGTAATAAGTTCGATATTGGTAAAGAAAATAACAAGTACTTTTAACATTGAACTTTTGACATTATATAAATGTTTCATATTCTAATGTTCATAATTAACATAATTAAAGAAATATCGGAATAAATAAATAAATGTTTTACATATTTTTATGTTTTAACTCGTATAAAGTTATAACGTATAAATTATAAACAGTGAGAAGTTTGTGCTTGTTTGTTTTGGGTTTTACGTCACACCGACACAGTATAGGTCATTTGGCGACGTTCCAGCTTTACTGTTGGAGGAAGACCTCGCATTATTTCAGGCACGAACGGGCACCTGAGTAGAACCACCGACGTTCCGTAAGCTAGCTGGATACCTTTCTCACATGAAAGAATTTAAAGTCCCTGCCGGGATTCGACCCGACTTTGGGGAGGGGCAAGTGCAGCGAGAAGTAAAAGTATTTTCTGTATAATAAAATAAGTCAATCTGAAAGGAATTGTAACATAGAATATTTTTATTATTTGACACTATTTGTAAAAATCGGTATTGAATAATGTACGTAAACAGAATAAA
Organism: Ruditapes philippinarum; assembly: GCF_026571515.1. Taxonomy (NCBI): domain Eukaryota; kingdom Metazoa; phylum Mollusca; class Bivalvia; order Venerida; family Veneridae; genus Ruditapes; species Ruditapes philippinarum. The sequence continues at coordinate 31,627 of NW_026864191.1, forward strand.
ATGTTTTGGAACAAACTATTATGAAGACGACTTAAACAGTTAAGCATTGATTTCGTTGCATATATAATTTGCTCTTAAGAAAATAAATATATATATTTCATAAAGTTATTTTGGAATTATTCTTTTTCAATATTTAAATAAAAGTAAAATAATAATATCCTCTAAACCTTAAATATTAAAACTGCACCACTCATTTATAAATTGAATGTTAAAGGTAAATTATGATGGATATTTACAGAATCTTCCTTGACCGTTTGAATTAGTTATCCGTTCATGCAGAGTAAACTACAAAATTGATTGAATTATTGCAAAATGCTAACTAACTTTTTTTTCTCACTTTTTTATTAATATAATGGTGCCTTGTAACAGTAACAACCCACAAACATATATGTAAGTATTTATTCTATTATTCAGCTTCAAGAAATATTGTTATTTTTCACTAATTGCATTCCAAATTTAATATTTTCTAATTGTTTTTAAAACATTTAACTGAAATTAACATAGTTATTAAACTTGCATTTCAGTCGATTTAATGGTTTAAATTTTTATCAGCTGTTTTTTCTCGTGTTGAGACTAAATTATCGTCACTGCTATCGGAAATGTTTGTCTGCACAACATCATATTGCAGTATAAAGAGACATATTAAAAGTACATTCAAACATTAATAAAAACAGGTGTACTATTTAACTAACTTTTTTAATTCATCCGATTGTCGCCAAAACAATCTTTCCTGTTTCGGTGACATATGACATGTGTTGATGCGCAGTAAAACCAAACCAAACCGTGATTCTGCATTTGTTTACCGTCCGTATGATTTTATCAGATGTTTGATATAGAATTTATAAATATATCCGTGAGAGACCACCTCGCACGCTATCAATAATCCTGAAGGACCAGAAAAAAAACATAACAGCATCGATACGACGACGTACAGGGAAACTATGTAATATAAATGTTCTATTCTGCTATCAAATGATTATTGTTGGAGCAACAAAGCGGCGTCTTAAATATTCCCGGAACTCTTAAACAACTACATAGTCTTTATTTCTTAATTAGGAACAGATATGAAACCTGTTCGTATATTGGAACTACATAGAAGGGCTAGTAACATGCACTTTGAGAAATAGATAAAAGGCACCTTTTGTTTTAAAAAAATAACCTTTACGTTCAAATTTATAAGATAGTGTGACAATTGTCAGTTTGGATCAAACATATATCTGTGCCTTGTTCATCTTCGGTGTCTATTCAACAAACAATGCATTAAACAAAACGGAAGAATTGTAAAATACTGGTCTCGGTAAGAAAGGTGCTTTCAGGAAAAAGCATTAGTCCAAATATTTATTTGCCGAGGTACTTAACACTACCTCCACCAAATACTTAAATATTTAAAAGACTATTTATTATGGGTGTGTTTTAGGTAAAAAATGTGACAGACATGTATTTCAGAGGAAGGCGAATACTTTGAAGATATGAAATTCTCTGTAAAATATGAAAAACAAAATCAACAAGGAAAGGCGGCGTTCAATGAACGCAACCCCCATATGACCCAGCAACAAGAACCAATGGCAAGGAGCCCAGGCGGACCCCAAACATAAAAAGGACACGGCAACGACACGTTAATCAATAAATGATAAATAATTTGTAACTGATTAGGAATTCAAAGAAAATAATAATAAGGAAGGCGAATACTTTGAGGTTATGAATTCTCTATAATACATAACGATTAAGGCAATAATTTGCACGACCTATTGCAGGTGAATATCAACATCAATGTTTATTGAGGAAGAATACAATTATTTTTAGATATATTTTTATGACAAATCAGGTATTTATCTGGTCTTATGTGTCATGTGATGATCTTTTTAGTTTATTTATCATCGTCTGATACGGAATGTGTCTGATACTTTGCCTGCCAAAAGACATGAAACAATACTTGAACATTGTTATATTAGGAAATAGAATTACAGATAAGGCGCCTGGAACTGGGTGAAATGCGAATTGTGCGTTTTGAATGGGATATTATTCCATGTCTGTGATACGGTAATTTTATTTCATTTTGTGTTCTTTCTCTGCCATCAATAGATTATTTGAATTATGTGTGTTAGTTTTGTATTGTGAAAAAACACAGACAAGATATTTACAAGACATTAATGAAGAGTGTTGCATATATTTCCAGTAACACATCAGACCTTTTTTGCGTTAAATTAAGGATACGAAAGTGTTGCTAATTTTTACACCATTCTTTCTAAACGCACTTTATACCAATCATTATATATAATGTTTATGCTATAAAAATGAATTGTTTTCAACTACTGGGACGTAATGTTGTTTGTCTCTGAAGCACAAATGAAATGCAAAAAAAAAAACAAAAACAAAAAACAAAAAAAAAAAGAAAAAAAAAACCACCAGCCAATGAGAAAATGTTTGGAAACACTAACTGGCGACAAGAAAAATGTCATTGGGAAATACAAAAAATATTTTTCGGCATAAAAAGTCTCTAAAATTTACCATATTTTTTTATAGAAAAAAATACATTTTAGTTTTTATTATATAAAAAAAACCCATTGTTTTCCCGCAAATACATAAGTTAAATAATCTTGGTGGTATTTACCGTTAATCAACTATTTTTGCAATTTTGTTCACACATTTGCACAATAATTAGGAATCATTATTTCGAAATTAAATAAGCTTTGAGCCAAAACTTTCAACAATAAAAACTGTCTTGCAACATAATGAAGCCATTTGTCATGTTAAATAATTGTATAACTTCAGGGAATTATACTAAAATTGTTTGACAATAATTATAGATGTCTTATCTTCAAGGCTAATTTCGGTTAGATTTGTGGTTTTCCTCTGAATTGTATGTTTGTTTTATAACAAATGATGTTTAATTTTCAGTTAAATGAATGCGCCTTTAAAATGAAATAAGTACGTGAACACCTACTTTTACTTAACCAAAATCTTCAATTTGATAACCCTTTTCAACTTTCATCGGAGTATTAAACGTAAATCAAATACATGTACACATAATATATATAATTATGATAATAGAAATAATTTTTTGTTGAATTTACCGACGAAGTATTCCTAGGCTTCCTTTCTGCAAACACTAACATGGAGCGGAACAGATTACCATGCCCTTGTTGTGGGAGAACACTTCCGATTTAGGAATTACCTTCTACATGAAGAATCTTTCTTAAAATACAGGCACATAAGACTTAGTGCCACTCGTGGAGCATAGCACCATTCAAAAGTATGTAAAATCCAGTTGCTAGTCTGTGTGTTCGACCCATTTGGTATCTTTTTTAATGCATTTCAAGCGTAAATACCAAGCTACAATGTACATGTCATGACGTTCTTATACTTCATACTTATACTTATATTTCTTATTTTCGGGCTTTACTGAGGTAATTTGCGTATTAATGGGGCTCTATTTATAGTCAGTTTTGATAGAAAATTATAAATTGCATTGATTCTATGCAAAAATCCGACGATATTACCACCCGGTGGAAAATTCTGACACCGAGAACAGGCATACCGATAATTTTCGTACTCGGATGTTGGATACCTTGTCTATAACAGTATAACAAAAATCTAAATATTTTTTCTACTTCTGAAATTTTCAATATATGGATATAATATTACATGAATAACAAGATTAAACATATTGCATGTCGAAATAATGCGACTAGCATTTTTGTACTGGACACAGGTATATTAAGCCTTCCATATCTTTTAAAATTATTTAAGGTTTTATGCACGGTCATTTTATAAGTATATGAGAGAAGGATTGCTGTTGAGTTAAAGTGTATAGAGCTAAATATTTTTGCTGTCTTTAGTTTTTCGTTTGTGTTTTGAAATAAAATACTTCCAAAATAGAGAAAAGCAGAATCCCTAGGAAAGTCCGAAACGACAAAATTGAAAATGTTGCAGGCTCGGTTTGATTAAGCCTGTTCATGGACGGTACTGTAAAGCGCAAACTACCGTCTTCGCCAGCTAGCACCCACTTAAGCAAAGACACTGTTAAGGGAAAAACCATAGATAAATTTGTTTGTGTAAAATTGCACATTTCTTTATCATTAATTTTAAATATCCCACTAGTCAACTCAAATTCACAAATTCTGATGACTAAATGATAAATATTTGAAAACTAAAGCTAAAAAAATTAACGTTTGATGACAATAATATTATTAACTTAAAAAAAAAGATTTGGCTTAGAAATAAAACAAACAAGAACAAGTTACTCCCTGTTTTATTGCCAAACCGATAAGTGTAATTTATTTAAGCTATTCGAAGTGACATGTTCTACATTTATTTATAAAGTTGTGTATTGGTGCGAGAGAAGAATTCTAAATGGGTTTGATTAACAAATATAGTTTAGATTTGATCATTTTACACCTATCCGAAAGGACAGAACTTTTTTTCTCGACAATAAATAATTGCTGACAGATATGTTTACATTCAAGTTTGAAAACATGGAATTTCGAAAAACTGATTACTTGGTTATTTATTAATTTGATTGACTAATGACTGTCATTGCTTTTAAACAATGCATTACAGTAATTGTTCGTTGGATACTTAAATATGTCCAAATATCACGAGCAGTGAAGTGTAATTATCAGACTTTTATGAATCTAACCTTAAGTTAAAGATACGATGCTTGGTGATCAGTGAATTGAATGAACTGAAGAAAATTTTATCCCTTTGAATACGAGTATATTATTAAATACTGTCAGATTTCAGGCGTAAGAATCTATGACTTTGGATATTATTTGTAAGCAAAAATAAAGGTGAGGTGTCACATGGGGTAAATCTGTTTAAGAAGTAGACATTACAATGGAAATTGTGAAAGTATTTGTTTTTATAAATTTTCGGATTGAAATTATCAAATTCAATTTTTAAGAATAAATCAGTAATCCACACAAAACATAAAATATATTTTTGATGAGCAAACGGTGCATGAACAAAATCGTTATTATTATACAATAAAAGCCCTGCTCATAACAGCAGAATAATATTTAAGTCCGGAATCTTTTAATTCTGTTTAAGTACAATATTCATGTGCGTTAAATAACAAAAATATTCTATGTAAATTCTTTTTTTCAAGAATTGACAATTATAAAAGTTTGAAAACAAGATTATTTTGCCGTTTATAATTATAAGTTTAAAATTTATAAAAACTTATCTCATAAGATATATCATTATACATACTCTGAAAATATGTATTAAGACGTTTTGTTTATGGCAAAGGTATAGAGCTATATGAAATTTGTTTCTGGGCGATGCCTTACCTACCGTGTCAACAATGTCAGTCATTTTAAGTAACCATGACAAACGTTCTGGAATACTGAGAGTCGGTTACTTTCATCTGTCAGTCAAACTAAATAAACCGTTTACACTCGATTTCATACATCATTATACATTACAGGTGCAACTCATTGTGTCCAGGTAATTCTAAAGAATATTAAGTCATTTGTTAAATATGTTATAGAGATGTGTTTTTTTTCAGTTTATTTTTATAGTAAGAATACAGATTTGACTAATCTAAATTACTGGTATAAAAGTTGTTGTCATAATGAGGATTTTGAAATAAAGAATATTACTGTATTAGTTATAGAGAACAATGTCAGTAAATCTAAATGATTTTTATAGTTATTTGACAAATAGATGGTGATGTCATATATTACGTATCTAAAATATAACACAGATCAATTATTTCTCAAAACGCAACATTGGAAAAATCAAAGCTGTGCAAAGTCTATTATAATAGAACGAATTTTGTTTGTTGTTGTAAAATGACAAAACTTAATTAAAAAATAAGATTATATTTGTGAAGAGGCAAAAAGTGAAGTCGTTGAAATAGATCAGATGAAAGATTGTTAGATAATAAGATTTATTAGGTATATTAACATATTGTGTCGTTTGTTCGTTTCTTACATTTCATTTGCTATTATACGTAATGCATGATAAGTATAGTCATTCTTATAGAAATGACTTTTAACTGTAAATTGGTAAACCTATTACAGAAAATTTATTAATATCATGAAATATTGACGTCAAAGATTCTAAATTTATTTCCATAAACAATCTATAAATGGTGATTAAATGTTAAGAAAATCCCCTAAACTTTCATCATTTAACTGAGACTGGTATAAATCGTTTTTAATGTATTATTAAATATATATAAGTTCTAAGTGGCAGTCATATTGTGTCTATTCCAATAAATGAAGTTATATATATATACATATAATCATTAGTTATTATTAATAGTTTAATACGTTATCATTTTAACACACCATTAAAATTAATGAAAACCTAACTCGAAGCACACGCAATGTCAAATTCGATAAAATCGTAACATTCTCTCTCATATATCGAAGATGCCTTTCTTAATTAGTGTTTTAAAATATATTTTAGAGATTCAAAAACGTGATAAAGATAATACTATGTTACAACCAGTTAACAATAAAACGAGTTTTGCAATAAAAATATCTGTAATTTTTTTGCGAAATAAGTTACGAAATCATAAAACAATTATGTATGTATGTATCATAATTAATTTTGCAGCAAAAAATGTTGAACAAAAACGGTAGTGGTTATTGGTTAAGATGTGCTAATACTGCATAAAAATCATTTTATAACATACATTTTGCATACATTTTGCAATAGAATATAAGTGTTTTGAAGATTAATCGTTAAAATTCCAACTAAAATGATCAGGTTTTGGTTTCTCGTCAAGGACAAAGTAGCCCGATTGATTAATTGATTAGCCATATTTTCCCTTTAACGAAAGTTTCTGTCCCTTTTATTATTTTTTGAAGTCCTCAATTTAAAAAATACATTTTTACTAAGGTACCTCTCAAATCAAGATCCAAAACTTAATGTGAGGTATCTTCTATTTACGAGTAATTATTTATAAATAATTAAACGTACAATTCATTCTTTTTCCAAAGATACCGATAAAGTGTATGATTTTGTTCATTTGACAAGTTGTGTAAACTATTTTTTCTGATATTCCCAAACCACACGAATTCTGCATTTTGCCTCTATTGAAAATAATATATCATACATCATATCAATTAGCAAATCTGTAAAGGTATATGACAATTATAAATAAATGTAAAGCAGCTCAAATTTATGTATCTTTCTGTAAAACAAAATATGTGTGTGTCTCTTTTTTTAAATCTTATGCAGTTGTTTATATATATTACTAGTTGACTTAAGACCTTTTTCTCTGAAATCATAATGGAAAGGATTTACTATTCTATTGTTTGTTTGTTTGAATGATTAATTATTCCATACCCAATTATGTACTGTGTCGGTTTACAAAATTAAAATGTATGATATATTCTTATGAGCAAGTTATCAGAACTTATCCCTTGAAATGAACATTTTCTTTTTACAAACAGTAACATCATACGAAGGCATGGTCAGGAATTGAAAGAAGTGCTTTATATTTTCTTAACAAATCAGAGTCTATTTTTAAGTTGCATGTATATGTAGGTAACCTCATTTTCTTATTATAATATATGTAACGAGAATAAAAGAATAAAGCGGTGGCTTTTCCAATTTACATTTTAATCATTGATTAGCCAAACCTTTATAATAATTGGCGAAAAATATCTACCAGTTTTACCCGAGATATTCAAAAATAATATGCACATTGTATATGTATGTGTATATGTAACATAAATATGATTACAATCTAAAATATATGCTATATTACAATATATATACAAATATAACATATTGAATAGCATAATCCTGCATTTCATCAGTTTGATGTTGATAAATTCTTTTTTCGCATGTGAAACAAGAATTTGACAACTAAATTGGAATTTCATGTGTAGGAAATATTCTATATGCGCGTCAATGATACAGGAATACATTTATGGTTAAATAATGGACCGCTGAACTTAATGTTTAGTCTAAATCTAAATAGATGACACGTGTCAATGCAAATTATTGACCATTCAAATAAATACGTTAAGGGAAAAATCCTTTTAGAGATTATTCGAATAACAAACGTTCTCAGACTACAAATTACTATGTCAACATTCCATTACTTTGTTTCTTATCATAGTGATGAGATTGTCTACATAGAGTAAGACTGAAATATATATTCTTTCATAACAGGGATTAAATTGTGATTGAAAATTCTCTATACAATTAACATTTCTCTGTATTTTACATAATTATAGCTTTGTTTTAGCAAACTAATGGAATACACTAGATCAATATAAATACAAAGGATAATTAAACAAATATATATGTATATTTATATATTGAAAGAAAAAACCCAAGTGATTTTGAAAATACATTGAGTGTCATATTGCCAAAACAAAACACTATATTCCATTTTAGGCTATACATTTTAGATGGTATTTTTAGTTTCTTGTATTTGGCCTTTTTCAACTTGGGTGGTTCCAGTATTCCTACTTGAATACTGTATAATCACCCTTAGGATATGTTGCCTGCTTTTTAAATCTGTCTTTTGACGTCTTGTCTGTGATATGCAGGCTTCATAACCTCAGATCCCCTTTCAAAATTCCATTTTATTTAGTTCCGCCCATTGTTTTCTCGTTTAGGGCACACGCATTCTTTTACTTGGGGACCATACGCCGCTTTTCATGGAATGATACTACTGTGTCACATTGAAGGTTCCATGATAACCGCCGTATGAACACATCTGCGGATGTTTCTAAATTCAAAATTCACCATTTTTGTGTTTAAATGTTGAATTCTGCTTAAGCCGGTGCTAGGGGGCGTGGACGGTAACTTGCACTTTCCAGTACCGTCCATGAACAGGCTCAATCAAACCGAGTCTGCAACATTTTCAATTTTGCCGTGTTGGGCTTTCTTTAGGGATTCTGCTTTTCTCTATTTTACACATAACATATATCGCTTCCGTAACAATTTTCTTTGAATCTGGAAAATAGATAGTCTCTAAAAAAGGTTACAATAATTTCTTGCAGATACATTTACAGAACATTTTGTCTACAGTAGTTGCTGGACCTAACTGATTTTTAAGAGGGAAAGAATTAAACCAAGGTAAAGAGACTTTTGTGATTTATATAAAGAACTTTAGGAGTGGCTATAGTGATTAATTTTCTCATCTTAAAATTTGTTGATCACTGAATATTATAAAATTTATAGATTAAACATAATTATATATTTTCTATTGGGATGAAAGTATATAAATATTTATATGAAATCACTGTAAATGAATGCTAGTCTTAAACTATAATATAAAGATTCGTTAAATAAACACAAGTTACAATTATTTCACGTCTCGCTATTTGTTGTTGAATACTGAATAGCTTCTAAAGGATACCAAACTTCAGAAGTAAATTTTTAAAGATAGATACTAAAACAAAACTGATCATATAATGAATAAAAGGGGAAATTAATGAATAACTCTTTCTTTAATAAAACACGGATTGACAGACTCTTCATGCTAAATGACTTAATCAGAAATTTGAATTGATCCTTGAAATTATCGATGCTAAGCCTCAGTTAGTTATGAATGTTTACATCTTTTCTCTACAACAACAGCAGATCGTCAAAACAAACTTACCTGTCGGGATGAATATTCAATACCATTGATTGATACAGCTCTCTTTTTTTGAGCTATTGTTTTCTTATAGGTACTTGTAAACATTTGATAACCATACACATAGAACAAAAAGGAACCACAACAAACAAGCAAATACAAACAAGAAACAAACAAAACAAAACAACAAAAACAAACAAAGCAAAACAAAAATCAACAACTATGTAGAATGTCCGTATTACCCAACTTTGGTATGGTGTAATGGCTATCATGATTACCCTTTTACAGTTGGACACTACGCGTTCCTCTTTTGAATACATCTGACGGACCAAGTGGGAGACTCTATGATGGACTGTTCTTAAAGCCCTTTAGGACTGAATTGTCTTAATGGTAGGTGATTTTCTTGTTGCTCTGTCTCCCTTTAGGACATTGAGTACTTTTGTTATGGTCATTGGGTTTGCTTTTATATGTTTCTACATGATCAGTTTGGTGTTTTACTTATTTAACCTTTTGTAACCATAACAACTGTTAGAATTTCACTTTGCGGGGATTCATTTTATTTACACTGTCTCGTTTATAGGAACATGGTTGGGCTAGGAGCGAGGTTTGGTGCACCATTAACCGGTTTAAACTCCCTAGCAGTCATTATTATGCTGCTGACCGTTCCAAGGCGGTGCCCCTCAGTGTTCCTCAGATGTATGTCTATGTTGTTTCATACTGTTTTGGTGGCACTTTTGCTTGTGTCCCTTGTTGTTTTCTCGTCTGCGGTAAGTATTATCCCCCTTTACCCCTGGTTTTTATTTCTTTGATTACCCCCCCCTTCCCCGGACTCCTGTCCCCTTTCCCTGTGCCCTTTGACTTTGTGGGCCTATTAGTTAATCATTTATTTATTTTCTTTGAATTCCTAATCAGTTACTTATCATTTAGTGATCAACCTGTCCGTGCTCTTGTGCCCTTTCCTGTTTTTGTTTGGGGTCCGCCTCGGCTCCTTGCCACTGGTTCTTGTTGCTGGGTCGTATGGGGGTTGCGTTCATTGAACGCCGCCTTTCCTTGTTGATCTTTTTTATCATATTCTTTCTGCTTGTAAATCAATTCATAACATCTAATGTAAAACTGCAGAATATATCATGTTTAATACAATTAAGATATGAAATGAGGCATATCTTAAAAGCTGTTCAGACGAGAAATACATAATCCTTGTTATAAAACAAGTCTTGTAACATTTCCTTTTTAGTGCATTTCATTTCGTGACAACATGCATACTTGTAATAGAGATCATTTAATTTACCGTAGTTGAATGCATTTATAGACACGCACGGAAGAGAAACGAAAACTTTGGCTAATTACATTTGATAAACATCAGCGATATCATAATGTTCAGTTTCAGGTGCCCGTTCGTGTCTCCAAGAATGCATAGAAGGGCACCTCAGGTCTTCCTTTACCAGTAAAGCTGGAACGTCGCAATATGACCTATACTGTGTCGGTAACGTAAAACCCAAACAAACAACAAACAAACAAACAAACACAATAATCACAAAAGGTAAGTGCCGTTATTTTGATACAACATAATAAGATTCCTTTTATTGAATAGGTGCATTTTGTTTCAGAAATAAGCTATCTAACTTAAAAAAGTTATTATTAATATGTGATCACAAAATACGTTTTTCACGACATTTTTAGAATTAAAAGATACTTTAAAAACATGTTCATATGCATAAATTCTCACGCATGTAACAAATTGTCTATGCCAGTTAATTTTCATTTTCATACTCTAATGATTAACAAAGTATTTGCACCACCTGTTGTGCTCACTTACATGTAAAAATTAAACTTAAAGCTATGTAAACTTACGAATGCTTTCTCTCTATAATAAACAATATAACTTAACGATTCATCGCAATAAATTTCAATATATTTTATATCAAAATTCAAATTTTTTTAAATGGAATAAAAAAAAGACAAACAGGCTTGACAAAAAACTTTAAATATTCAAAATGGTAATGATGAAACTTCGGATGCTTTTTTGAAAAGAAGCATTAGGTTGATTTAAATTATGTAATAAGGTAGTTCTGTTTATTTAGAGAAGATCAAGATATTGACAATTTTTCAATGTAACGTTGAATAATTGCTATAAAGGAAGACGTGGTGTGCTGTTATGACCTCACCTGATTCACAATTTTAAGTTTCAATGATATTATTTTTAAGTACTGGCACCACTGCTTTGAGTACGTTATATTGAGTGAAATGTTCTATATTTTCTTGTCCGTGAAAAAAATTAGTGTGTGCAGTTTTGAATATCAACATTGAATATACGCTTTAACGATGCTTTGGCAAAAATATTGGTTCAGATGCTGTTTTTCTGCATCAAAGGCCTGGAATTCATTATAAAGTACAATATGCAGGAGTATTGTATTATTGTCTGGACTATTTCTCAGCAATAACTGACTGGATTTCAGCAAACTCCGTAGGAGACTTCATCTACATAATAAATAGAAGTTATGTTTTTAGCTGTCAATTAATGTTCGTTGCGTTTCGTTCGTTAACTTTTGTCGGATAAAAAATATCAAACATTCAATATTATTTGGTGAGAGAGTCCATAATGTTAGTTTTTATTGTAACAAACGCACTTTGCAAACTGAAAACTTGACTTGTATATTTTTAGTTCTTATTCTGATTTTTTTATAAAGCAACTAATGAATGCACATTTTTGTACACATAAATCGACCAATTTAGTAAATTAAATTGAAAAGAGAAAATGCAATATGCTCCTGACTGGAGCATTGCCCTCTTCGTTGTCGCGTGGTACGTCTGTTCTGAAAATTTGTTCTAACTATTTCTAACAATTACCTAAATGTACTGAACATTCACAGAGTTTCTTTGTATTTTGCAAATGAAGTTATTCATCACAATGTTACATGCCTTTGGTGCTTTTTTTTATTCTTTTTAACTTTGTTCGAGCTTCTATGAATTTTGACATCAATTTGAAAAATATATATGTCATTTAGAATTTATCATTGAATATTCCTTTCTTATTTTCCTCACGGTAATAATCTAAAATTATTGAATCATTTTGCCTCCCCACTAAACATGTTTCTGAATTAATTAATTACAATTTGTTACTAGCTTTTTGCCTATTCACCTTTATCATTTAAACATTTTACTACTCCCATCTGCTCATTTGATGAGCATATATTGCTTCCAACGGTATCTTCTGCTCTTATCATTATAACGGGATGTAAAATGTTTTGTGTCCAAAGATAATCTGAAACAAGAAGCTGATATGTAATAGCGTCAACATTATGTAATATTAATTTATCAAATATCAAATCGTCATTTTCATCAAAGTTAATTTGTATTCGGTAATATCGCATTCAAATTATTAAAATAATTTTGACTCCGTTATTTTCAATCTAATAACACTAACCATTAAAGAAGTATGATTCAATTTAACCGTTGCTAACAAAAACAGACATCTATCATTCACAAAGGCTTGTCCGTTAATTTTTTTTAGGGCTTTTTTATTTTAAATTTAAAAAATGTAAAATAAAAAGGTTTTTTCCTTTTTTTAACTCTTAAGAAATTAAAACATTAAAAATATGCGTATATTTTTATGGGCTTTTTTAAAAATATAAAAACCCAAATTTACACTTATCAAAAGTATCACTGTATATGTGAACAGTTTTATGATTGTAGTAAAAATAATAAAATAAACAATAACCCCGTTCCAAACAATAATATAAAAATTATGAAAATATAAAAATGAACTTGACTTGCAGGATTGTATTCCCTACATGTTTGTACAATATTTGTTTGGTAAAATCAACTTTTAGTTCAATATAGAAATATTTATTTCTGCCAGACCATTTTTGTCCATAATTTACAATGAACATAAGAAGCAGAATATGATTAAGTTCTGAATATATTTAACTCATTTTCTATCGATGTGATATTCATATTCGTATTTCAACACTTAACACAAACAAAAAATATAAATAAAACATACCTGGAAAATACTGATAATTATCAACCAATGTGTTTCAATGATGAGTTAATTCTCGTGTTACACAAACAAATATCATGAACTGACTTTATCTGATATTTCAATTTACCCCAGAAGTTGATAACATTTATCGTCAGTGATAATTATTCCCCGCTAAACAATTAGAAAAAATTACTATAATCATACTTGACTACCTTAATTGACATTCCAGAAAAGTTGTAGGTAATATCACACAATCGCAAAAAATATTTATACCTTCAGCAAAAAGTCAAATAAAGTAACTCAACAATAATTGTTTATTATTATTTTTTGATTATGTTGTCTAATTAACTGTTAAAGTCGTTTCACACTGATGCGTAATAAAATTTAATCAAATAATCAAAAGTTTGAAACATATTAAGATGTTGAATATGAGAATGAGCATTTAAATACCGACACAGATATAACTGATACCATATAAACACCGGACATAAAAGATAAAAACTGTATGAGGGATATTGTCATAGAATCCTGAAATAAAATGAGAATAGGTTTTGCACAATTGAAGTACTGAATCATACATGATTTTGTTTTACAAAAGAGTTTTACCATTTTTATTTCTAAATTTCAATTTGCTACAGACCTCAGTGGAGAAAACAACAGATTCATGCTTATTTTGTCTGAACATTTTGAAAGTACAAAAATGTATAATTTAAACTAAAATATTGTGGAGAGAGCAAAGAAATATAAATTTACATATTGCAAACGGTACTTACAATCCACGTAAATAGATCAAAAAGACCTGCAAAAAATGCCATTACCGCTTTTGTCACGCAGTATAAATATGGTGTAAAAATACTCCAAATTCAGTATTAATTGCATATAACATGAGAATTATTACTTGAATTTTGAATTTATTTACTTTTCTTAAAATCTTAGTACATTTTGGCACGTTTGGTCTTCATAGTTTTAATCATCTGAAAGGCATACTGTTTAAACGATAACAATTTAAAGTTCAGATATTAGTACGAACATAATATAAACATGAACTCTGGAGCAGATAATTATGATGTATTGCAAAAATCGAAGCATTAGAAAGGTATCAAACGTATTTTCTTTTATTTTTAAAGTAAAATTATATTCTTTACGAGAGAAAATATGTTAAAGGTTGTTGGGATTTTTGTAATAATCTTATGAAATATAATGTTTATACAATGAATTTTATTAAACTGGTCTGTAAGAAAAGGTATCAGTTCCCACCCAATAAATTAAAAATCTAAATGAGTTACAACATATATGAACAGCGTTTATCAAAATGTTTATTTTATTCTGCTAGTTGATCTGTTTATGCCCAAGATAAACTCCAATTCGGATATTGTATGTTTTGGAAAGATAATAAAACAAAGCACACACCTTTAAGATCAAACAAAATTAGCTGATATATTTTCTAGCTATTCACTTATCTGAAACTAGCATATATGGAAATAGAATCGTCTTAACAAGAATTACAAAGTTTCTGTCTGCGGTAAAAATGTTCAAAGAACAAACGTCTAAATAAGAAATTAAAAAAAAACTATCCCCCACAATGAATGAAAAAAATAAAAAAAGAAAAACAAAAGGAAAAAACAAAAAAAGACCCCTATAAAAAAAATTTTTTTCTTTTCAGTAAACTTTTTTTCAGAAAATTTTTAAAAAAACAATTAATATCCTCGGGAAAAATTTTCTTTAAATTACTTTTAAAGGGGCCAAAAAAATAATACAAATGGCCCGTGTCTCATTTTACAAAGATTTATCAGTCAAAGCGCGAAAAAATGAATCCTGGGATCTAGTTAGTATCCTATTTATCATGTTTCATTTTTCATAAGTATTTTGCGTTTTTTAGAAACAAAAAACTTGTCTAGAGCCACTCGAGTTTTCGTTACGTACAATATAAGATGCGAATTACAGCAAAGGGTCATCACAGTAAGAAAAAGCCATTCGATATTTTGAGTCTTTTGTAAGAACGACTTAAGTATTCAGTTCTCTGCATTTTTATTGGTAATTATTAATTTTTCGAATCATTATTTCCAATAAACTGGTGCATGGAATCATGAACGTCGAACAATGGTCAAGTGGATATATTTCGGACTGACGGAAAATGTATGAGCAATCAAAATCAAATTGTCTTTCTTCTTACGATTAAGTAAATAACGAATTTACTTGACAGTGTTGTGCCCGTTATTGCCATGATTTCTGTACATGCAAAATTAGAATTTCTGGAATTTAAACATGATTATTTGATGTGATTTATCATAATTCAATTCATAATATTAAGCCAACTTTTAAGAAAATTTCAAAGTTTTATCTTTGCGCCAGTTTTTTGTTTTAATGACATTGACCTTAAGGTACATTATTTATTGAGTGTTTCATGGCGCAATGTTAAAAAGGAAAATTTATTAGAAAGGCAAAACCTCTGAAATTTTTTCCCGGATATATTCTACATATCGCAAATTTGGGTTTTCCCTTTCCCTTTAAATTTTTAAAAATTTTTTTTCTCCCTAGATATTGCCTTTCTTGTTTTTTTTGGCTGAAAAAGCTTGGAACCCTTTGAAAGTTTTTAAACCCAAAATTTGATATCTCCCCTTCTAAAATTATTGAATATCGAATATGTTGAAAAACTTACTGTTCCATATTATTAAATTATAAATATTTTTTATAAAATTTTCCCCTGTCCTTTTGCAAATTTTAAAAAAAATATGAATTTTTCAATTAAAACAAAGGTTTAACATATCGTCAACAATGTCATATGCCAACTTTCAAACTTTCTAAAGGGGAAACAGAATTTAAAGGTGCCCCATTCATCATTATTTCGGGCGCGAACGGGGACCTTTAGTTTTAACTAACGAAAGTTCCCGGTTTAGCTTTGTGGATACTTTTTCATATGGTTTTAAAATAAAATAGTTTTTTGTAATATTCAATTCTTTGGGTTATCAAATTTTTTAAATTTAACTTTATACTTATTCGGGAGGATTACACCAGTCGCCATTAAAGTAAAAACTCCCCACTAGGCGATTTGTAATATTTTTTTAAAAAGTTTGGAAGATATTTAAGAATATTAAACAGTGTATCTCAGCACGAATCCTTACAATCCTTACGGAAAGTATTTTTTATAATGGAACATATTCACTATGACAAGAGTATTTCCTTGAAAAACTGTGAAAAGGTCAATTCATTTGGAAATCGCAGAAAAGCCGACTTAATGAAGTAATAATTGCTTTCACATCAGCCTAAACTCTAGCATAAGACAGTTTAGTTACATTGTGTCATCAACAAAAGTGTTTATTTTTTTCGAATAAAGAGCCTTATCTTTGTATTTTCTCAAAAACATACTAATGTTGATGACTAGACGGGAAAAGGTAAGTCCATTTAGCACCTTTTTTGAAACATGTCATGTTTTTGTATTACATTGTAGCCAATGATAAAAAGCATTATGTAGATGATTGAAGATTTAATTATATTTCGTTTGAAATAGTTAGCAAATATTTTGAAAGTCTATCATGTTAACTTTTGAAATATCTAATGATCTATACCCAGGTGAAAAATTGTGCCTAACACAATATTTAAACGGCGTAATATTTGATTTGTATATATATTAAAGTACGGATTTGAAACTCTTGTGTTTTTTGTTTTTTTTAAATTTTGTAATAAAAACTCAGTCAAAAACAGAAGATACAATGCCCATTTGAGGTATGCAAAATTTTTTAAAAATTACCCATGTATACAAAATTTATATTTTGATTAAAAAAAAATATTCAAAGTTGTATTGGTAAACAACAACAACAAAAAACAACAACAAAACAAAAACAAAAAACAACATTTTTCTTAAAAATCTAATTCTTTTTGTTTAAAATGAAATAAGAATCCCCAAAGAAATAAAACAACATAATTGAAAATGTTTCGGGTGGTTGATTTGGGTTTTTTAGGAGTACTGTAAAATGCAAACTACGTCCCCGCCCCCTACACCGGCTTAGAAGAATTCAACATTTAACATGAATGGTAAAATTTTGAAATTTGAAAAATCCCAATGTGTTCCCTATGGCGGTTAATCATTGAACCTTTAATGTGACACGTTTGTGCCATTCCATAAAAGAAAAAAAGCAATACTTTCTAAATTTTTATTTTAATCATATTGGGAAATTTGTTTTTAAAAGGGGAAAAAAACGTAAAAATGTTTTGTTTTTAGAAACTTCAGGGGAATTCTTTAAAAGATTGATGACAATTTAATGAAAATATCTTGGTTTTGAAAACTAAAAACCTACAGGTCGATTATTAATGGGAAATACAGAAACCAAATT